>NC_071089.1:41754634-42047134 GCF_027358695.1 Spea bombifrons
TGGAAGTGTGTGGTCTATTACTATCTTTGTCCCCCCAAACAGAGGACGCGGGCAGTGGAGAGTATGTTTTGGAAATGTCTCTAAAATCATTAGGAGCTTTTTCTTGTCTTTTATAGTTGTTGTATTTATAGTGGTAATTAGAGGACTTTACAGCCCTTTCACCATATCTATCTGATGATACTTTTCTAATTCTTTGTCCATATCTCTCTGATGATGTTCTTCTGTCTGTATTTCTATGGTTTTGATAGTCATGCCTCGTTCTTCTTTCTGCATAATTCTTATTTTTATACTGTGTTTGTGTAGGTCTATAGATCATATCCCCTGTTTTTGGTTTAAAACCTTTATGTATATCACTCAGATAGTCTCTCTTATCTCTCTGTAACTTCTTACGTTTAGTTTCAATTATAGTTGTTTCCAATTTTAAGATTCTATCTTTCATATTTTCATTTCTTGTTCTTATTTCCATTGTATCAAAATGTTGGTCTATCCTGTTCTCTATTTGTTGTATATCGGTCTCTATATCTCTCATATTTTCTTGTGCAAAATCTATCAATAATTTCATTAATTCAAATGAGCAGTGGTCAAGAGTGTTGTTCCATTTGGTCATGAACGGTGTGTTGTCATGACCAAACGCCGGATATTTGTGAATTCTTAGACCCCTTGGTATTAATTTATGTGTAATATAATGTTGTAAGAATGTGATTTCCCTGTCATCATGGACAGAACATACTATCTAGAGGAATCTTATAGGATTCTTAATGATACAATAACCTATAAGAAATTGTCCAATGACCCTACAAAAACCTTTAAAATTCAATTAAAACAACTTTTACAAGATGGTTTTGATAACAAAATACTCAACAAAAACGAATTCCATTTTTTAGATAATAAATTTCCCAAAATACCAATCTTTTATTTTCTCCCTAAGATTCACAAAAATCTAAAGAAGCCCCCCGGACGCCCTATCATTAGTGGGATTGACTCCCTCACTAATAACGTTTCACAATACGTGGATACTTTTTTACAACCTTTAGTGTCACTAAACCGTTCACACATTAAAGACACCACACATATCTTACAAATTCTGGAAGAAGTAACATGGTCTACAGATTATATATGGGCTACAGTTGATGTGGCCTCACTATATACGGTAATACCTCATGAGTTGGGTATAGAAACAATAAAAAAGGCAATAATAGAGGATAAAAAAATCAACTCTCTTCAGAATGATTTCATAATTAATTGTATAAGATTCATTCTTACACACAACTATTTTTCGTTTGATGGTAACTTCTTCCTCCAGACATGCGGGACAGCTATGGGAACCAGATTCGCGCCGAGTTACGCAAATCTATATGTGGCAGATTGGGAAGCAAACCACATTTGGAACAACAACCCTTTCGGCGCGAATCTGGTTCTCTGGAAGAGATATATAGATGATGTCCTTATTATATGGAACGGACGGGAAGACCGTCTATTGGAATTCATTACATATCTAAACAATAATGAATATAATCTAAAATTCACCTCTTGCATAAGCAAATCCCATATAGATTTCCTCGATCTCACATTGTTCGTCGAAAATAATACAATCAACACAAAAACATTCTTCAAACCTACGGATGGAAATGGATTTATACACTTTTCTAGTCGACATCACCCTAACTGGATAAAAAACATCCCAAAGGGACAAATTACTAGGATTCGCAGAAATTGTACTAAGGATCAAGATTTCCTGGAACAAAGTAATCATCTTCTGAGTAAATTCAGTGAAAAGAAATATCCAAATGACCTACTTACCAATAGTCTAGAGGCTGTCCATAAAATTAAAAGGGAGGATCTTGTACGTAATAATAAAAAACAGAAAAATAGAGAAGATTTTGACTTCTCGTTTATTACACAATTTAATGATCAGGCTCCAGCTATTAAAAGGGCCATCAACAAATGTTGGCCCATACTCCTTGAAGATACGGTGTTACGAAAACACCTCCCAAATAAACCAAAGATTATTTATAAAAAGCTGGCAAATTTAAAAACACTATTGGCTCCTAGCGCTCTCCCACCCATAGAAAAAATAAACAAACATTTTCTTGCCACAAAACCTCCTGGTTTCCATCGTTGTGGCCATTGCAAAGTCTGTAAGACTTGCTATACACAACCAAAGAAAACAACATCATTCACCTGTACAAACACTGGAAAAGAATACATCATCAAAAACTTTATACACTGTAACACTAAAAATGTTATATATTTGCTACAATGCACATGTGGAAAGCAATATATTGGCAGAACTACGAGAGAACTTAAGGTTAGAGCGCTTGAACACTTAGGAGGGATCCGTAACAACAACATCAAACACAGTGTCCCCAGACACTGTAATACATGTAGCTCCTTTTCATTACTGAATTTTCAAATTATAGGGATAGATTCAGTAACGGTACACTGGAGAGGAGGCAACATCATTTCTACACTTTCAAAAAAAGAAACACAATGGATTTTCAATTTCCAAACATACAAAAAAAGATGGCCTTAATACAGATCTGGATATCATTACTTTTATATGAGTCTAGCCTTGCTTCACATTATATTTTATTTCCACTATATTTCAAACTGGATCATCAGTAAGAAACAATCCCTGTACTTTGACTTTGTCCTTTTACTAATGTTTTGTACACTTCCACTCAGATATATGTTTATACATGTATATATATATATATTCTCTTTTATATATATATATATTTTTGGTACCTTATATATATCCTTTTGGTTCCAGTTTTTTAACATATGTTAACTGAATTTTTTTTTTATTTTTTTTTATTTTTTTTTTTATATATATTTTTTTTTTATAAAAAAAAAAAAAAAAAAAAAAAAGAAGGAATTTTTTATTTATCCATACATGGATAATCTATCTCTCTCATACATCTGTCTAACACTGACATACTTACCTCATATGACCTATATCTCTCACATTTATTTTTTCACTCGTTTTTTGAGCTGTGAACATAATTATATATTTTTTTCCCGTCCTTTACCTCCTTTATACCTTCATGAGCTTGGATCTCCAATATAGCTCACAGAATCATTTTCCATAAGCTCCGACATCCAGCTCCTGAAAAGAGATCAAGCCGAGAACTGCCTTAGCGGATACGTTGCCTGGATACACCTCGTCATACACAGAAGACCGAAAAACGCCCACCATTGACGCATCAACATCTGAATGTAAACCACGCCTATCCAGGGAAGAAGAAACAAGAAGCTTGATCCGTTGCTAGGATACGACGCAAGGAAGTGATGACGTTTTTCCCAACATGCACCGTGACACTGTGAGGAGCTTGATCCGTTGCTAGGATACGACGCAAGGAAGTGATGACGTTTTTTCCCAACATGCACCGTGACACTGTGAGGAGCTTGATCCGTTGCTAGGATACGACTCAAAGAAGTGATGACGTTTTTTCCCAACATGCACCGTGACTAAAAGCATTCTGGAGGACATTTAAAGCGGACGGCGACAATCAAGTTTTATTCTATTTTTACTCACCACGATTGCGGATTATCATAGCGGATGACATCAATTGATATTTATTTCTCCTGAGGAAGCCCAGTGAGCGGCGAAACGCGTTGAGAAGTTTTTTAATCTGCATGTTCCTGATCCACTTCAATGGACATTTATTTTGAATAGCGACTTGAATTCAACCATCCTGTAAGTGCTTTTTTAACTTGCGCACATACTATTAAGGAAGATACTGCACCATATGGTTGTTTTCTTTATTTTATGCTCTTAGAGATTTTAAAGAATAAAGAACAGTCTTCATACCTCAGACGAGCCTGTTGTGCTGGCACTGTTTGTGAGTGCATTTTACACCTTCTACATATCTTATTGTTTTTGACAATATTACACTATCAGATTATTTCTTTTTTCTATGTACACATGCGCCCCGAATTTTGCTGGTTTAATACAGGCTGTGTCAGCTCTTTACACTACCCTTTCTGCATGTATCTCGATGATGGGCTTTCTCTCTTCCCCATTTCATATAACTAATGGCACCCGCCAGGGATGTCCGTTATCCCCGCTGCTCTATACACTGGCATGAGAACCTTTAGCAGGACACATACCATCAGACCCTGCCATAAAGGGCTTCCCTGTAGCCAAAGATAGGGAATGTACCTTAGGCCCTATTGCCGATGACATCCTAGCCTCTATCCTTACTCCGGAACTTTTTCTCCCAGCACTACTGCATCAACTCGATAAGCACTCTTGGGTATCATATCAAATAATAAATGTCCATAAAACACAGGCTATGTGCCTCAACAAGGAACACACACTTAAAACTAAATTATCTCACACCTACAAGTTCGAGTGGAGGAGAACTAATTTATGCCATAAAATTACCCAAAACCCTACATTTAATCAATACCCTTAATCTTGACACAATATGGAAGTAGGTCAAAGCTGATATTCTCTGATATTCTCAATTGGAATTGTCCTGGCTAGGTCGCATCTATGCGATAAAAATGACCATACTTCCTAAACTGCTCTATGTTATGTGCACTATTCTAATTAAATAATTTAATCCAAAAATATTACAATCTATCCAAAAGTTCCTCACTGACTTTATTAAGATAAGGGGTAAAAATCTAGAGTTTCACAGCATACAATGTTTGTTCCTAGACTTAGGGGAGGGCTAGGAGTCCCTCATATTGAATCCTACCATTAAGCGTGTATCCTCTCTCAAGCAATACTGTTTTTCACGCACACAGTAACACCCCAGCCTGGGTGGACCATGAAAATGCTCTCTACCCAATGGCCCAATTTATTTGGATAAAACGCAGCCTTTGCCCTCCCCTTCCCAAACTTCTACCCACTACCGAATATACTTTAGAAACATGGTACAAGACAGCTAGACCCTTCCCGTTTCTTGCCCTACCTTCACTGGTTGCTCTACTCTCATCCTTAAAATTGCTGACTTCATATGTGGTGGAGCTGTCCGGTGCAGAAGCCTCTGTGGTCCAGGTTGTTTTCTATCGCTCAATCTATCTTCCACCTCCGACTAGATATGCTCCCTGAAATTACACTACTCCTTGTGTTTCCAGACCCCCTTCCTCATCCTGTGAGAAAGCTAATCATTCACTTCTTTATTGCATTTAAATTATCCATTGATAGAGGGTGGAGGAGGTTGACACTAGACTTGGGCACCAGGGGGATCTTCGTGTTCGTCTTCGTGCTTGGCTTCGGAGAAAAAAAAAAACTTTGTGTTCCGCGAATATTCGCCCGTTCCTGTCTTCTTTTCCGGTGAATATTCGTGGACATTCTTCGTGCTCGTTTCATCTTCGTTTTCTCCCGGCTGCGTAGCAGGGATTAATACAGGGTTAAGAACACATCGGAGCAGCAGCAGCAGCAGCAGCAGCAGATGCGTCCGTGCTGTGAATGTACGTGTGTGTGACTCTATTGGTCGCCAGAAGGGGGCTGGTCTGGCATCAACAAATTAAGTGCAGAACTGCAGACTGCACTTAATTCTTTGATGGCAGGCGAGCCCCTTGCCGAAACGACCAACAGAGTTGTACACACGTACCGAGGTGTACTGTACACAATACACATTGCCCGAAACTGAGGGCCAAGTTCATCTGAGCAGTTGTCTTGTCTGAGACCTAGACAAACGCTCCAAGGAACTTGGCCTCCTTTTTATCATACACAGTCACAGATCCATAGATGTTTAATAAAAGAATAGGGATTATTTGACATTTTTAAATCGATTTTGGACCACTTTTAAATACATGCCTAACATTTGCTACCTATTTATAATGGCATACTTTACAACAACCCAACTTTTACTGGACAGGACTGGAAAAAAGCAGGACTGTCCACGAAAATGTTGGGTGTGTTGGCAGGTATGCGAATGGAAAAATGTTGGACAAGAACTAAAAAATAGCTTAGGGTTAATGTACGGTTATGTTTAAGATTATTAGCAGTGCACTGTTTTGGTTAAAGATGTATTATGTCTAAATAATAATTTAATTTTAATGGGTTTATTTAATTTTATTTTAAAGTTATATTTATTATTTACTTTATTATATTTATTTCATGTTGTAGTGCTACCCTACCCAGCTATACCTATGTGCACTAGCATACCTAGTTTAGCTAAATTTGATGGGACAGGAAAAAAGCAGGACTGTCCTTGAAAAAGTTGGCAGGTATGTGGAAGGAAAAATGTTATAGGGTGAAGTGTGAGTTATAGCGTTAATGCTAGTGAGTGCTAGTGAGTGCTAGTGAGTGTAGAAGTGATGGCCAGGGCAAATAACAGGAGGAAAGGTCCTTGTGATTTGTGAATTGTACGTGTGTGTGTTATGTGTTATGTCACTGTGTTATGTGTTATGTTTGGTAGGTTGTGTATCAGACGGAAAAAAATGAAATGGAAAAGGCGAATGAGTGGGCAATTGGCGACCCACTCACCTGTTTCACCCCAGGGCAAAGCATCCAAACAACTGTCAGTCCTAGACGTTTGGCAGCGGACTTCCAGAGCTCAGACACAAGGCCCTAGCGTAAGCTGGCTACTCTGGTGGAGGTAGCAGGCGTTGCCACACCGCAAACAGACGCAGCCAGGGGGGAGAAACTACCCTTACCATTAGGGACATTTTGTTTTTCGACACCCTGGGTCCTTACCTGGTGGATGTCCTTAACTCTATCCTGGGCGGCGCTGCCTTCCACCCCCATACATTGGCTGCCATAATTTCTGTGATCCCAAAGGAGGGCAGGGATGTGGAGCTTTGTGGGAATTATAGGCCCAAATTGCTGTTGAATGTAGACGTGAAATTGTTTTCTAAAATTCTTGCTTTGCGGTTGGGCCGTTTCTTGTCCGCCCTGGTCCATCCGGACCAGTCGGGGTTTGTGCCGGGTCGTGAGTGTAGGGATGGGACTATTCGTGCACTCAACCTCATCCATCTGATCAAGCAGCAAGGCTCTGGAGCCATACTGCTCTCGACCGACGCGGAAAAAGCGTTCGATCGACTTGATTGGACGTTTATGTTTGCTGTCCTTCGGGCGATTGGCCTAGGCCCCCACATGATGGGATGGGTGTCTGCCTTGTATTCTCAACCTACTGCTCGGATTCGGATTAACGGTGCGCTCTCGGACTCGTTCCCCATATCGAATGGCACTAGGCAGGGTTGCCCCTTGTCTCCCCTGCTTTTTGTATTGTCTCTAGAGCCTTTCTTGGGGGCTGTTCGGGCGAACCCGGATATCCAGGGGGTGGTGAGTGGTGTTGTACATCATAAAACCATAGCCTTCGCGGACGACATGCTTTTTGCCCTCACAGGCCCTAGGATTTCCCTGCCGGTTCTTCTTCGGGAGTTCCGGGTGTATGGTCGTCTTTCGAATCTGAAGATTAATTTTGGAAAATCTGAGATTTTGAATATCACTCTCCCCCGCGCTGAGGCTGAATCACTGGCCTCCCTGTTTCCTTTTAAGTGGTGTTCGCAAAAGTTGAAACATTTAGGTATTTGGCTTACGGTCGACGTGGGGCTTCTGTATCGCTTCAACCCCCCCCCCTTCTGGCTGCGCTTCACAAAGATTTTAGGGCTTGGGGTTCTCTTTTTGTCTCCTGGATCAGTAGGGTTCATACACTTAAGATGAACGTGCTTCCCAGGGTTTTATACTTGCTCCAGGCTTTACCTATATCCATACCACGCTCTTTCTTTTCGTTGCTGCGATCGATGTTTATTGCATTTATTTGGGCTCGGAGGCCCCCACGGTTGGCTATGGCTATGTTACAGAAGCCCAAGGCGGCGGGAGGCCTGGGGGTCCCTTGCCTGCGTACCTATTATTTGGCCTGCCACCTTTTGAGGACGTTGG
Organism: Spea bombifrons; assembly: GCF_027358695.1. NCBI lineage: Eukaryota > Metazoa > Chordata > Amphibia > Anura > Pelobatidae > Spea > Spea bombifrons. The sequence goes on from NC_071089.1 coordinate 41,762,481, forward strand.
AGTGGAGTTATGGCCCATCCCATAAGCTTTGGGTGAACTTGGAGGCAGCTGCTTCCCCTGTGCCTCTGCGGGCTCTTATATGGTTAGACCCGTGTGTTGCTAGGAGGAACGCGGGTGGTAATACTTTTGTTTTGGCCACCCTTCGGGCCTTACACAATGCTCACCGTACCTTTCGCCTCACGACGTATCCCTCGCTGCAGACTCCCCTTCGTCATAATCCTGACTTTCCCCCTGGTATGTCTGGAGGTGGTTTCTTGTTGGCAACTTCTGCTGATTCCCCGACAATTGGGTCCTATATGGGTGGTTCTGAGCTCCTCCCTATGTCTGCTCTTTTTGGCGCTGCCGCTCCGTCGCCGCTTCAGACCCTTCAGTATCTGCAGTTGCGGGGCTTCATTCGATCCATCCCACAGCGACATGGTCCGGGGGCCCACCTCTTTTGAATTGTTACATCTGCAAGATGCCCTCCCGTCCCATGGTGTTTCTTTGTTGTATCAGGTCCTTGTCCTTCCCACGGATGATCCTTTGCCCCCCTATGTGGGTAAGTGGGAACGGGCATTGAATGTGTCATTGTCTAGGGCTGAATGGGAGAAGATCTTTGTGCTGACGCATGGGTGTTCCATTAGCACTAAAACTCAGGAGATGTCATACAAGCTTCTCTCATTGTGGTATCGCACGCCTTTGCGTCTGCACGCTATATTTCCTGACTGCCCCGATGTCTGTTGGAGGTGTGGATCGCAGGGTGGATCCGTCCTCCATATTTGGTGGGACTGTCCCCTTATTGTCCCATTTTGGAAAGCTGTACATGACACTTTCCACCATTTCACTGATTTTCCTCCTCCTTTTCATCCTGTTAATTGTTTGCTGCTTCACACGTCTCTGTCAATATCGGTTTATAAGAAATCGGTGGTTCGGCATTTGTTAAATGAGGCCAAAGCTTTAATTCCCCTGCACTGGGGTTCGCCGACTCCGCCGTCGCTACAAGAATGGGTCGGGAGAGTGGAAAATGTACGCCATCTAGAGGATTTGGTGGCTAGGTCTACTAACCGGGTTGATAAGCATGAGCGTCTCTGGTTCTACTGGTCACGCTTCTTAACTGACCCTGCGACACAGGCCCTGAGGTGTTAGGATGTGTGGGAGATTTGTGTTCCTATTGCCGATATTTTCTGTACCTTACTTTACCCTGCTGCGACAGGTGTTTACTGTTCACTGTATGTTTTCTGTGTACCCCCCCTCCCATCCTTTTCCTTTTTCTTTGTTCACCTTCCCTTATCTTGTGTGTACTTCTATCTTATGAAACAATAAAAAAGTTGGATTTAAAAAAAAAAAAAAAAAACGCGCTCACTTTGAACAGTGGTTGGCGGACATGATAGACGCTGCTGCGCAACCCATGAGAGTGCAGGCCACACACTCTTCTTTTCATCCCAGTAGCATTAGGTGCAGAAGGAACTTCACAGAGGTAAAGTTTGACCATTTCAGCAGCACTACTCTCCTTTCTGCTGCTAGCTTTGTCAGATGGTCCAACTATACTCCCAAGTGCCTCTTCCCAAAACGCAGCTGCTCCACTCAGCTGTGTTGTGATGCTTATGGCACTGCTGCTGATGCTGCTGCATCTCTCCCTCCTCGGACAGCATTCCCATTTTACGCTGCCAGTCACGCACCTTGTTAACCAATTGCTCCCGGTAGCTACTGAGAACATTGAATTTCATTGCTAGCTTTCCCTTAATTCTTGGATCGCAAAGGCACGCTAGCATCATTTCGGGATTCTCTTCCATGCGTTTGCGAAGGTGTACTTTTAACAGATCCTTCAGCTTCCTGACTATGGCTGCTACGTCAGGATGTAGAGTGCCACCTTGAACAGCCTCACGGTTTTCAAGGAACATATCCATCTTGCGCCTAGATGGGAGAACACTGGGATTACCTGGGCAAGACTGGCAGTGTTTGAGCTTAAATTTTCAGTGGCATCCCTGAATGGTTTAAGGACTGCCACTAGCTGGGCGATCACTGTCCAATCCTCCCTGTTCAATGGAGATGTAATCCCATCCTGTCGTAGGCAGTGTACGGGAATACCTGACCTCTCTTGCTCTTCCCTCAAAAGTTGGCTAGCCTTAACACTATGGTGAAAGTGCCCAGCGATCTTTCTGCAGCAGGACAGAACTACTGCTGCTACATTAGCAATCTGACATTGCTGCCTTCACTACAAGATGGATGATGTGGGCTGCACAGCGCACACCAACAATATGACCATCTCGCAGCGCTTTCACCATATTGGCACCTCCATCAGTTACCACAAAACCAACTTCAACATTGGTACCTGCCTCTGCTCCCACCCAAAGGCTAAACATTTTCCTCAGTGCATGCAGAATATTTTGGGAAGTGTGCTTTTCATCCATCACTTCTGCATGGAGAAGGAATGATCGGTAGCCTGCTGCAGCAGCTTCCTTGGGCACACCGGGCTGCCACCAGTGTGCTGTCAAAGAAAGAAAGGCATGCTGCCCACTAGGTGCACTCCACAAATTTGTTGTGAAATGAACACACTGGCCAGCAGCCTTGGAAAGCTCCTCTTTCACTGCTGAAACACAGGACCGATACAATGAGGGGACAATGTTCCTGCTGAAAGTGGAACGTGACGGAACTGTATATTGTGGAGCCACAGCCGCCATCAATTGTTTGAAAGGCTCCCCTTCAATCATGGAGAAGGATGCCCCTCCAACAGCAATGAACTGACCAATACGTCACGTTACTTTATTGGCCTGCTGTTTGGACATTGACCTTTTAGATTGGAATGCCACAAATTGTTTCAGGGTGGGCTGGACATGCAGTGCTCCAACCTGCCTTAGTCTCTGGCTGCCAGCACTAGCTGCTGCTGCTGCTGCTATTGGCTGAGAAGCAGCTGTTGGGGTTTTTCCACTCTCTCTGGAGATGGTACTAGTTGTTGTTGTAGTACCACGGCCACCAGCTATGCTGCCTGCACTAAGTTTTACTTCTGCATCTTTCCCCAATAGCACAGCGTTGTGTTGAGTGCTGAGGTGATGCTTCATGCTAGCACTGGTAAAATGGCCAGACACTTTCCCTCTGCTTATTAGCTTCCCACAATGTTTGCACTTTCCCAAATTGGGGCGTGCATAGCCTTGGAGTGTGCCTTGGGTGCTGCTTCTACTGCTCGGGGTGGATGAACAGAGGCAGAACTAGTGATGGTGGCACTGGTGGTAACAGTACTGGCCATAGTGGGACTGCTAATTGCTTTAACTCTAGATTTGGTAGGTTTTGCTGCTGGTGATGATGATCGTAGCGGAGAAGGTGGAGGCTCAGGGGAAAATTGTGCACTAGTCATTTGGACACTGCTCCCTGAGGAATCTGATTCCTGACCACTCATTTCCTCTACTTCCTCTGGCTCATAGTCTAGTTCTTCATTAGCCAGATCAAATGGAATTCCTGCTAGGCTGGAGCTAAGACTGATATCGTGACTAGTAGTAGTGCTTGCAGGAAGAACAGACTCTGCATTTGGCCTCTCAGTCTCAGGCTCCTCTGCTACCTCGCTAGGTGGAGTTCCACTATGTATAGCCCTCTCTCTAACTGTCTTTACAAAAATATTGTAAGGACTTAGTGGCTTGCTTGAGGTACTAGGAGGACATGGCGTGGCAGTACCGGTGGGAACAGTAGGCGCAGCACTAGTGGTGGTAGAGGCGGTAGAGGTGGTGGTGGTGGTGGTTTTCCCTACGAAGGAATGAGATCGCTTTGGTTTGGGAAAACCCCTCTGAGTCTTGCTGCTAATTTGGCTCTGCTTGGTACCTTGCATGCTGCTTGTGGATGGGAAAGATGATGCTTGGGGCAAAATGCACTTCTTTTTACTCAATGGGCTAGTAGAAGTACTAGTTGTGCTACCCTTTAACTTTGAACGTGCTTTTGGTGCTTTAGGCTTTCCGTAAAAAACCATAGAGCTTGTGGGCCTAGCAGCACTACTACTGCCTGCTTTTGGTGCCTTTCCTTTACTTGATGATCCTTCAAGCAATGCTTCCCCAAATGATAAGCGAGAGCTTGGCCTACTTGGTCGACTAGACTGACGCAAAGGCTGCATCTTAGAACTGGTGGTGGTGGTGGTGGTAGATGGGGCTTGTCCCTCCTTAGTCCCAAAAAGAGGATCCATTTCAAATTTTGTGTTTTGTGTGTAGTGTAGTGTTTAAAAAAACTATAAAAAAAAAAATTACAAAAAAGGGGATAAAAAAATTAAAGACTTTGAATGTACACGGGCCTAAGAGCCTAGCCTACTACTATGCTAAGCCTAAAGCTATATTCCTTAGTATTCTAGTCTAACTCTAGGCAGACGCTCTCAAACCCACTAAACTAAAGTGAGGTTAAATTATATAATATTATTAATAGATTAGAATTATTTATATTATGGATTATAGATAGAATATAGATTATGAATTAGAAAGAATTACTTATATATTATAGATTATGAATTAGAATTTATATTATATTATGTGATATTATAGATTAAGATTAAAGATTAGAATTATTTTAGTGTAAGCTTGTGTATGTGTATGGGCTGGTGTGTGTAAGAGCAGTATAGTTATTTGGTAGCTGGAGTGTAAGGGTGGTGTACATGTATATGTGTGTGTGAAAGGATAGTGTAAATGTGTGTGTAAGGGCAGTGTACATGTTTATGTGTGTGTGCAAGGACAGTGTAAATGTGTGTGTGTGTGTGTGTGTATAAGGGGAGTGTACATGCATATGTATAAGAGCAGTGTACTTGTATATATGTGTGTAAGGGCAGTGTACATGTGTGTGTGTGTGTGTAAGGGCAGTGTGCGTGTATATGTGTGCACGTAAGGGCAGTGTATGTGTATATGTGTGTGTGTAAAGGCAGTGTATGTGTATATGTGTGCATGTAAGGGCAGCGTATGTGATGTGTGTTTATGGACAGTTGTGTGTGTATGTGTATATGTGTGTAAAGGCAGTGTATGGGTATATGTGTGCGTGTAAGGGCAGTGTGTGTGTGTGTGTATATGTGTGTGTGTGTAAAGGCAGTGTGTAGGGGTCCTGGGAGGGAGGCTAACATTAGCCTTTTTTTAATTTAAAAAAAATCTCTGCTGCTGTGGACTACTTATAGGAATTTTAGTTCACAGCTAGCATCTGCAGCTTTACTGTTGCTGCACTTCCCATGACGCTCAGCCAGCATCATGGAAGTAGTATGTCTGGCTGAGCCTTATGGGAATTCAATTCAATGTGTTGGTTATTTTTAATATGCATGAATGAAGTGATGCAAGCGGGACATTTTAAAGTGCAATTGCTTGTATCGGTGAGTTCCGCGAGATTAAAAAAAAAAAGTGTCCCTCTTTCACATTTTGAAATGTTGGGAGGTATGGGATCATCCTCCTTTTTGTGTCCTCATATTAAACTACCGTATTTATCGGCGTATAACACGCACTTTTTTAACTAAAATATGAAGCTGAAACCCTACCTGCGTGTTATACGCCGATAAATCCTAGAGCCAGTGGCGGAACTACCGGGGTCGCAACTGCGACCGGGCCCTGGAGTTCTGCCAGTCAGGGGGGGCCCAAGGGGTGCCGAGCGGTTGCTGAAGACGACCGCTCGGCAACTCTCGGGCCCCCCTGACTGACAGAAATCCAGGACTCCTCTGCTGGCGGCTGCCGCCGCCGCCTGCCGCCTGCCTCAGCTGCCGCCGCCTGCCTCAGCTGCCGCCGCCTGCCTCAGCAGCAGCAGCCGCCGCCGCCGCCTGCCTCAGCCTCAGCCTCAGCCGCCGCCTGCCTCAGCGCTTCAACTCCTGTGTTGGAAGCGTGAGGCGTTTGTCTCGGGTGCCGGCGCTCAGCAGTGAAGCGCCGGCACCCGAGACAAACGCCTCACGCTTCCAACACAGGAGTTGAAGGTAAGTGACCGGGGTGGGGTTAGGGAGAGAGAGGGGAGATCCTGAGAAGGGGGGTTAGGGTGTGTGTGTCTGAGTGTGAGTGTGTCTTACTGTGTGTGTGTCTTACTGTGTGTGTGTCTTACTGTGTGTGTGTGTGTGGTTTCCCAGATAGCAGTGATTCTGATGAAGTTTTTTTTGTTCAGTTTTTTTGTTCAAAAATGGGGGTGCGTGTTATACACCAGTGCGTGTTATACGCCGATAAATACGGTATAATGTTTAGAAATTACTTTTAGCCGCTCTGCATAATCAGCAGGAGATTCATTTTTTATTTTTTTCTGGTTGAAAGTATTTTTGTCCAGTCTGATTTTTGGAATTCTTCTTCGATTGCTCTAGCCACTAGTTCATACAATTCTTGTCTTAAATGTCACCTTTCACTTGGTGGGTGACCCCCCAGTTGATCCTTCTTGAGAATGTATTTTAGAAGTTGAAGATTCATTTGGGAGAGGTTTCTGAGAGTTTTGAGTTTTCATTTTAGTATGTGTAGACTTTATTAAATTTTGTTTTGTTGTGCTAAAAAATCTATATTCTCTTGTTGAGGTGCACTAGACAATGCAGGGTAAAGATTCAATCTGTTCAATCTCCTCTTGTAATTTCTTTGTGGTTTCCTTTCAAGAGGAAATAAGTGATTCTCGTCTATGTTTTTCACTTTCATCATACCATAATCAATATTGGTCCCACTGATGTGCTGAGACCTTAGTTTTTTTAAACAACAAAAACATTACACAAATAAGTTAACCTTCTAGAGGGAATTGCAATTTGCCATTATCTATAGTATCCATATTCCACTCATCAATAAATAGACTTGTTTCACATGAATAATTGTTAAACATGTACCCTTTTCTAGCACCACCACTTCCTTGGAACTTTTTATACCCAATCTTCACAATCATACACTGAGAACTTATTTTCCTGGACCAGAAACAATTTAGGACACGATTATCTACTTGTGCTTGCTCTGAGTCCACTACATCAACGTCACCATGGCCAGTCTCCTCCCTTAAAAGGTATTAATACCTGAGACCTACTATTAACTATATTCCTTCAACTGTCCTCAGGGGTCTCATGTGTACCACTTCATTCAGCCCTCAATTTAACACACAACTGGGTTTTCCTCAGACCACCCTTGCGATCAAGATACCCTGGTCAACACCCGAAAGGCTAGCAGGGGTCGTGGGGCAGCTGCAGTTTCATTATTACCCAGTCCCAACCTACCTGGGCCTCACACACAGCACTCACACATGTTCCAGTATCCCTGACCTAGGTCACCTTATTCAACGTTAATATTAACATTTATACATTCTAAGTAAAAAAGATCCCATCACCAGGAATATCTTACCCTCCAAGGGAACAATACAACTCACAGGAGACACAAACCATAGATATTTCAAAATGTGTTTTACCTTACTAGCACGCTGGTTGTGTGTGTCCTGGAGAGTCCCAAGGAAGAGTTTGATCAATTTTCCTGAATGTTGGGATCCCGCTGACTACAATAAAAACAGTTGTGGAAATCAAACATTGTGATGGCCACCAGACTTCTTTGAATGTATAAAAGTTTATTCCGGATACGAGAAGCTGCAGGGATATCTGCCCAAAAGCAGGCAGGTCTGACAGCTTTACAATTTCACACAATATATACATTGATCACAAAAGAAAATTAGTACACACCTTTTAAAGGTTGGCACAATTAGAATAACTCTGCTTTTTACTATCAAAGGTTACAAGTTTAGCCTACATAACATTAATATAGTAACATAGTAACATAGTTCATAAGGTTGAAAAAAGACCAAAGTCCATCAAGTTCAACCTATATACATATTGTGTCCCTACTGTGTTGATCCAGAGGAAGGCAAAAAACCCTTATGAAGCAGATGCCAATTGCCCCATACCAGGGGGAAAATTCCTTCCCGACTCCAAATATGGCAATCAGAATAAATCCCTGGATCAACGTTCTGTCCCTATTAATCTACTATCCATAACTTGTGATATTATTGCTTTCAAGAAACACGTCCAGGCTCCTTTTAAACTCTTTTATTGAGTTTACCATTACCACTTCCTCTGGCAGAGAGTTCCATAGTCTCACCGCTCTTACTGTAAAGAACCCCCGTCTGTGCTGGTGTAGAAACCTTCTTTCCTCCAGCCGTAGAGGATGTCCCCTTGTTATAGATACAGTCCTGGGTATAAATAGGTCCTGGGAGTGATCTCTGTACTGCCCCCTTATATATTTATACATAGTTATTAAGTCCCCCCTAAGCCGTCTTTTCTCCAAACTAAATAACCCTAATTCTGATAATCTTTCTGGGTACTGCAGTCCTTCCATTCCCCTTATTACTCTGGTTGCCCGTCTTTGAACCCTCTCCAGTTCCACTATATCTTTCTTGTACACTGGTGCCCAGTACTGTACACAGTATTCCATGTGTGGTCTGACTAGTGACTTGTACAATGGTAGAATTATTTCCTTGTCATGGGCATCCATGCCCCTTTTGATGCACCCCATGATTTTATTTGCCTTAGCAGCAGCTGCCCGACACTGGTCGCTACAGGTAAATTTACTGTTAACCAAGACTCCTAAGTCCTTTTCCATGTCAGTCGTCCCCAGTGTTTTCCCATTTAATACATATTCCCAGCCTGGATTTTTCTTCCCCATGTGCATAACCTTACATTTATCTGTGTTGAACCTCATCTGCCACATCCCAGCCCAAGCCTCCAACCTATGCAGATCCATTTGTAATCGTGCACTGTCCTCTATTGTGTTAACCACGCTACAGAGCTTAGTATCGTCTGCAAAGATTGATACTTTACTATACAATCCCTCTACAAGCTCATTAATAAATATATTAAAAAGAATAGGACCCAAAACTGACCCCTGTGGTACCCCACTAGTAACAGTCACCCACTCAGAGTATGTACCATTAATAACCACCCTCTGTTTCCTATCACTGAGCCAGTTACTTACCCACATACACACATTCTCCCCCAGCCCAAGCATTCTCATTTTATGTACCAGCCTTTTATGTGGCACCGTATCAAATGTTTGATATCTATCTCCCGATTATCTCCCGTCTTGACTACTGTAACTCTATCTTAGCCGGTCTCCCTCTTAACCATCTCACCCCTCTACAATCCACCATGAATGCTGCTGCCAGACTCATCTTCCTCTCCCATCGCTTTTACGAATGTCTCTCCCCCTCTGTCGGTCTCTTCACTGGCTGCCTGTGTGCTTCAGGACTCACTTCAAAATCCTCACTCTTACTTTCAAAGCCCTTCACAGCGGTTCCCCTCCCTACACCTCCTCTCTCATCTCTAAATGCACACCTAACCGGTCTCTCCGCTCATCCAATGATCTCCTTCTATCCTCTCCTCTGATTTCTAGCTCTCATGCCCGCTTACAAGATTTCTCAAGGGCTGCCCCTATCCTCTGGAATGCCCTCCCCCGGTCTATCCGTCTCTCCCCCTGCCTTTATTCCTTCAAAAAAAAAAAAATCGCTCAAGACCCACTTCTTTAAGGATGCTTACAACATAGCACACTGATGGCCTCCCATACTCCCATATTCCTTTAGCTCACCTTTCCTAGTCCCTCTCCTGCAATACTTTTACTAGTGTGGCTGGTCTATCCCTAACAATGGCACTTTTGCCTATTGTGTAATATACCCAACTCCCTCTAGACTGTAAGCTCTTTTGAGCAGGGCCCTCCTCACCTGTTGTCTCTGTTAGTCAATTTGTAATGTAACATACTACTTGTTATATCCTGTCTACCCATTGTACAGCGCTACGGAATTTGATGGCGCTATATAAAATAATAAATAATAATAATCTATGACATGGGTGGGGTTTAGTAATGCTAAGCAAACATTCTTTGCTGTGAAGTTGACCCAGTAGCGTACCTAGCGGGGGGCGGGGGGGGGGCGGTCCGCACCGGGTGCCGCTCATCAGGGGGGTGCCAACTTGCCGGCACCCGGCACCCCTCCAGAGACGGACAGTAATGTCCGCCGCTAGAGGAGCAGGCTCGCAAGAGAGCGGTATCGGAGGTCTTTAACAGACCTCCGATTCTGCTCCCTTGCGATCCGCGCGGCAACTGCTGCTGTGCAGAGGGCACTGTGGGCGCGGCTTCAGTGCCGCCGGGATCTGACAACAAACCCCGGCGGCACTGAAGCCGCGCCCACAGTGCCCTCTGACCCGGAAGAAGACAGAAGAAGAGGAGCGAAGAGGAAGACTGTAAAAAGATAAGACTGCTGTAAGAAGAAAAGAAGTAGAAAAGAAGGTAGGAAATCATTCATTAAGACTGAGTGACAGTGAGAGTGGATTGGTATGTGTGGAATCTGTGGATTGGTATATGTGTGGATTGGTATATGTGTGGATTAGTATGTGTGGAATCTGTGGATTGGTATGTGTGGAATGTGTGGAATCTGTGGATTGGTATGTGTGGAATCTGTGGATTGGTATGTGTGGAATCTGTGGATTGGTATATATGTGTGGATTGGTAAGTGTGTGAGAGTGATGGGTGTTATGCTGTACCATTTCCAATGTCTTTTTCATTATAATTATGCTCTAAAGTACATCATAACTCCCATCACTCTATACTGTTCCGTACAGTGGCAATGCTGGGAGACAGAGGCCTTGCACCCCCACCGCAGGGTGCTGGTCAGGTTCTATGTGGGCAATGTGGACGCTGGCTTTGGGGTGTGCAATCTGTGATCTATGCCTGTAATTTAGGGTGTTTTATCTATAACTTTAATGCTGAGTTTTTATGTGAATTCCAATTGATCAATACCTGAAAAGCTGGGTTTGTGTGTTAATGTGTTGGTCTATATCTGCTATGCTATGTTTCTATACATTATTTATGTTTACCAGCAAATACAGGATTTGTATGTCTTATTCAGTTGATCAATACCTGGGGTGCTGTTTCCATGTGTTGTTTATTTGATCTATACCTTCAGTGCTGAGTGATTTCCAGTTGATCTATACCTGCAATGCTGGGTTTGTGTGTTCTGTTGATTTATACCTGCAATGCTATGTTTCCATACATTATTTATGTATACCTGTAAATACAGGATATTTATGTCTTATTCAGTTGCACGTGCTGTTTCCATGTGTTGTTTATTTGATCTATACCTGAACTACAGGGAGTAATTAAAAGAGAGTTGTGGTTTAGTGACGTAGGGGACAAATGGACTTTGGGGATGATTACGGGGTCACGGTGCAGTCAGAAGAAGGGAAGGCTGTACTGACTCTCACAGTCTTCCCCTGATCTGCAGTTGAGGGCAGTACAACATAATCCCTATCACTAAACATCGATCTAGACATTTACAATAATGCAGCATAACCCCTACCACTATATACTAAGCCAGACACTGAAGTGGTAGGCCTACACCACATCAATGGCTTTGTATATAGTGATATGGGTTATGCTGCATTATTGTAAATGTCAGGCTCAATGTATAGTGATATGGATTACGCTGCCCCACCGTCAATGTGTGCTCACTATAAAGTGATAGGTGTTATCCTGTATCACCGGCAATGTGGGCCTCAGTATATATTAACAGTTATGTTGTACCACCGTCAGCGCGTGCCTCAGTATATAATGGAAACAGTTATGTTGTACTACTGTCAGCGCGTGTCTCAGTATATAATGATAGCAGTTGTGCTGCACAACTGTCAATGTCTGCCTCAGTGTATAATGATAGTTATGTTGTACTACTATAAGTGTCTAGCTCAGTATATAAAGATAGCGGTTATGCTGTACCACCATCAATATCTGGCTCAGTTATAGTGATAGGTGTTATGCTGTTCCACTGTAGTATCTGGCTCAGTGTATAGTGATAGGAGTTATGCTGTTTCACTGTAATGTTTGCCTCAATATATAATGAAATTACTTAAGCTGCACCACCGTCAATGTCTGTCTCAGTATAGAGTGATAGGCATTATGCTGTACCACCGTCACTGCCTGGCTCAGTATATAGTGATAGGTGTCATGCTATACCACAGTCAGTGTCTGGTTCATATGGTATATATAATCATGAGTAGACATGGCAAGACCACTATATATGCAAATGCTTAAATAAAAAGAGAACAATGTTATGGTGACTCCTGATTATAATATCGGAATTTTTTTTAGTTTATAGTGTCTTTAGCTGCTTAGCCAGTACTTAATTTGTAATGTTTGTCACTCATTTGTTAGGTCTTCTTAGAAACTTGTTGTGTTTGTTGTTTTTTTGGGGGGTTATTAAAGAAAGCACTATTATATGTTCAGTAAATGTTATTTAAACATATTTATTTTACTTATAAGTTATTAATTTATTTTTTCAGATTTCTTGTTGTTTACAGTTGACATACAGTTTACAAATTGGTGCAATAAATATTCTTGCCAACATAATTTTGTAGATGTCTTTACATTTGGGGGGGGGGTGCCACTTACAGGATCCGCCCCGGGTGCCAAATACTCTAGGTACGCCCCTGAGTTGACCCCTAATCTACAGTTATGGTCCAGTTTCTCACTAACCAAATCAGCTGTTTACTTTGACCTATTCCCTCTACCATATATATAACAGGGTCTTCTACAGAAGAATACTACCTCCCAGCACATCAGACGTTTATCACCAGAATGCAGAAAACATTTAACCGTCTGTTACCCATACTCCTCACATCCTTATATTGCACAAAGGTATAATTGAATAATGCCTTATGAAGGTTCACAAGATTAAGGATTGAACTTGATTGACTTTAGGTCAACCTAAATGACTATGTTTCCTTCTTCTAACAAAATTATTTTCAGTAACTTATAAATACTAGACTTGCGCATTCGTCTTCGGGCGAACATGGAAACGAGCACGAAGAGGCTGTTTTTTTGTTTGTTCCAAAGACACGCCGAAGAGAATACAGTGCCGGCAAAACGTAGGAGAAGACCTTCGTCTTCTCCTACGTTTTGCCGGCACTGTATTCTCTTCGACTGCAGCTCACAACCACGAAGAATCGAAGATCGTCTTCGTTTTTGCCGCACAACCGCCAAAATTTCAAACAGGAGTGAGCTGATCCTTGTCTGTCCAATCAGCTCGCTCGTGTGACATCACGCTAAGGTTCTCATCCAATGCCTGTGCTGCTGTTTTTTTGAATTCTGAAACCGCCTTTATAAGACCAGAGCTTGCCTGAGAGATCCATTCATTTTTCGCTGTGACAGTACACTGCTGTGCTGTGCTGCATCCGAGCGTTACAGAGAGAGATAGTTCTGTTCTGTGTGAGACTGCCATTTCTCACAGTGTACTGTGTTCAGTTCTACTGAATTAATAATTTTATTAATTTAGTCATTTGTTTATTTAATTTTTTTTCAGTGCTTCTGTGATCTGTCTGTCATCAACTGTGTAGTGCTGTTGAGTTGACAGTGCACCCAGTGCCTCACTGGCACTGGGGTGCCCTTGCCCTGGGCTGGCACTGCCTATTTTGCCTGTCCTGTCTTCACTTAGGTAAATTAAATAATAGAATTTATAAATAATAATTTAATAGAATATGTAATAATTTAATACATTATATTATATACATTTGTCAGCCATATATATATACTATAGTATACTAGTGTAGAGTGTACTGTAGACATTCAAGACATCTACTAGTGTCTAATCTAAAATCATATTAGTATTATATAATTCATTTTAGCTAGCTTAATAGTTAATAAGCTATAAATAAAATTAATAATTAATAATTAGCTTATAGTTCAGCTAATCTTATTAGTACTGGTGCTGCAGCTCTTTAGTTTGTGCTTTGTTTTAGCAACAGCAAGAGACCAAGTCAATTTTTCTTAATTAATAATATTTAATTTTATTTCATTTGTTTTGCTCACCTCAGTCCATCAGTGACGTGAACTTGTTGGGCTAGTGAGTGCAGCCGCATAAGTGCTGTGTTCTTTTTTGATCAGCAAGCAGTGACGTTAACTGTTTTGCAAAGATTTTCTCATTTATTTTACATTTTATTTTAATTTTATTAAAAGTACCCTTAGTGTTTTGCTCACCTCAGTCCATCAGTGAAGTGAACTTGTTGGGCTAGTGAGAGCAGCCGCATAAGTGCTGTGTGTTTTTGTTCAGCAAGCAGTGAAGCTAACTGTTTTGCTGTGACATTTTATTTCTAATTTCTTTTCAAGAAAGATTGACTGTGTGACGACAACAACTGTACTAAGCAAAGCTTCTAGGTACTAGCTGTAGTACTAAAATAATTCTAATCTTTAATCTTAATCTATAATATATTATATAACATAATATAATATAAATTCTAATTCATAATCCATAATATAAGTAATTCTTCTAATATATATTATATAACATAATATAATAAATTCTAATTCATAATCTATAATATATAAGTAATTCTTTCTAATTCATAATCTATATTCTATCTATAATCCATAATATAAGTAATTCTCATCTATTAATAATATTATATAACAACCTCACTTTAGCTTAGTGGGCTTGAGAGCGTCTGCCTAGAGTTAGACTACAATACTAAGGAATATAGTTTAGGCTTAGCATAGTAGTAGGCTAGGCTCTTAGGCCCGTGTAAATTCAAATTAAAAATAAAATACTGCTAGTTAATATAGTTAATCTTGAGTTAATAATTTAAATAACTTGAGCACTTTGGCAGATTGCACACAACAGCACAGTGCAGTTGTGCATAGTTTTACTTTTTCAGCAGTAGCACTGAAGAGAACTTCCTCTAATTTTTTTGTCTTTAATTTTTTAGCCTCTTTTTTTTATTTATTTTTTTATAGTTTTTTTTAAACACTACACTACACACACACAACACAAAATTTGAAATGGATCCTCCTTTTGGGACTAAGGAGGGACAAGCTCCATCTACCACCACCACCAGTTCTAAGATGCAGCCTTTGCGTCAGTCTAGTCGGCCAAGTAGGCCAAGCTCTCGCTTATCATTTGGGGAAGCATTGCTTGAAGGATCATCAAGTAAAGGAAAGGCATCAAAAGCAGGCAGTAGTAGTGCTGCCAGGCCCACAAGCTCTATGGTTTTTTACGGAAGCCTAAAGCACCAGAAGCACATTCAAAGTTAAAGGGTAGCACAACTAGTACTTCTACTAGCCCAGTGCCTTTTGCCCCAAGCAGCATCTTCCCCATCCACAAGCAGCATGCAAGGTACCAAGCAGAGCCAAATTAGCAGCAAGACTCAGAGGGGTTTTCCCCAAACCAAAGCGATCTCATTACTTCGTAGGGAAAACCACCACCACCACCTCTACCGCCACTAGTGCTGCGCCTACTGTTCCCACCGGTACCGCCACGACATGTCCTCCTAGTACCTCTAGCAAGCCACCAAGTCCTTACAATATTTTTGTAAAGACAGTTAGAGGGAGGGCTACACATAGTGGAACTCCACCTAGCGAGGTAGCAGAGGAGCCTGAGACTGAGAGGCCAAGTGCAGAGTCTGTTCTTCCTGCTCGCACTACTACTAGTCACGATATCAGTCTTAGCGCCAGCCTAGCAGGAATTCCATTTGATCTGGCTAATGAAGAACTAGACTATGAGCCTGAGGAAGTAGAGGAGATGAGTGGTCAGGAATCAGATTCCTCAGGGAGCAGTGTCCAAATGACTAGTGCACAATTTTCCCCTGAGCCTCCACCTTCTCTGCTACGATCATCACCATCACCAGCAGCAAAACCTACCAAATCTGGTAGAGTTAAAGCAATTAGCAGTCCCACTATGGCCAGTACTGGTACCACCAGTGCCACCACCACTAGTTCTGCCTCTGTTCATCCACCCCGAGCAGTAGAAGCAGCACCCAAGGCACACTCCAAGGCTATGCGCGGGGCGCACTTTGAAAATGTTGAAGAAGGGCACTATGGAAAGTGCAAACATTGTGGGAAGCTAATAAGCAGAGGGAAAGTGTCTGGCCATTTTACCAGTGCTAGCATGAAGCATCACCTCAGCGCTCAACACAACGCTGTGCTATTGGGGAAAGATGCAGAAGTAAAACTTAGTGCAGGCAGCATAGCTGGTGGCCGTGGTACTACAACTAGTACCATCTCCAGAGAGAGTGGAAAAACCCCAACAGCTGCTTCTCAGCCAATAGCAGCAGCAGCAGCTAATGCTGGCAGCCAGAGACCAAGGCAGGTTGGAGCACTGCATGTCCAGCCCACTCTGGAACAATTTGTGGCATTCCACTCGAAGAGAACAATGCCCAAACAGCAGGCCAATAAAGTAACACGACTTACTGGTCAGTTCATTGCTGTTGGAGGGGCATCCTTCTCCATGATTGAAGGGGAGCCTTTCAAACAATTGATGGCGGCTGTGGCTCCACAATATACAGTTCCGTCACGTTCCACTTTCAGTAGGAACATTGTCCCCTCATTGTATTGGTCCTGTGTTTCAGCAGTGAAAGAGGAGCTTTCCAAGGCTGCTCATCAGTCTGTTCATTTCACAACAGATTTGTGGAGTGCACCTAGTGGGCAGCATGCCTTTCTTTCTTTGACAGCACACTGGTGGCAGCCCGGTGTGCCCAAGGAAGCTGCTGCAGCAGGCTACCGATCATTCCTTCTCCATGCAGAAGTGATGGATGAAAAGCACACTTCCGAAAATATTCTGCATGCAATGAGGAAAATGTTTAGCCTTTGGGTGGGAGCAGAGGTGGGCACCAATGTTGAAGTTGGTTTTGTGGTAACTGACGGAGGTGCCAATATGCTGAAAGCGCTGCGAGATGGTCATATTGTTGGTGTGCGCTGTGCAGCCCACATCATCCATCTTTTAGTGAAGGCAGCAATGTCAGAAGGAACTAATGTAGCAGCAGTAGTTCTGTCCCGCTGCAGAAAGATCGCTGGGAACTTTCATCATAGTGTTAAAGCTAGCCAACTTTTGAGGGAAGAGCAAGAGAGGTCAGGTCTTCCCTACGACAGGATGTCAGTACGCGGTGGAACCCCACTTTAGACATGCTGGAGAGGATTTTGGAGCAGCAGAGGGCAATCCATAATCTTGCCTCAGAGCATAATATTGGGATTACATCTCCACTGAATAGGGAGGATTGGACAGTGATCACCCAGCTAGTGACAGTCCTTAAACCATTCAGGGATGCCACTGAAAATTTAATCTCAAACACTACCAGTCTGGCCCAGGTAATCCCAGTGTTCTCCCATCTAGGCAGCAAGATGGAGGTGTTCCTTGAAAACCATGAGGCTGTTCAAGGTGGCACTCTACATCCTGACGTAGCAGCCATAGTCAGGAAGCTGAAGGATCTGCTAAAAGTACTCCTTCGCAAACGCATGGAAGAGAGTCCCGAAATGATGCTAGCGTGCCTTTGCGATCCAAGAATTAAGGGAAAGCTAGTAATGAAATTCAATGTTCTCAGTAGCTACCGGGAGCAATTGGTTAACAAGGTGCGTGACTGGTAGCGTAAAATGGGAATGCTGTCCGAGGAGGGAGAGGTGCAGGAGGAGGAAGAGATGATGTGGTCTGCTACTCCTAGCAGCAGCATCAGCAGCAGTTCCACAAGCATCACAACACAGCTGAGTGGAGCAGCTGTGTTTTGGGAAGAGGCACTTGGGAGTATAGTTGGACCATCTGACAGAGCTAGCAGCAGAAAGGAGAGTAGTGCTGCTGAAATGGTCAAACTTTACCTCTGTGAAGTTCCTTCTGCACCTAATGTTGATCCTCTTAGCTACTGGGATGAAAAGAAGAGTGTGTGGCCTGCACTCAGAGCCGGCCTTAAGTGTTCGGGCACTCTGTGCAGACTACTCCTCAGGTGGCCCCATCCCCAAAAAAAGAAAGGAAAGAAATCTTGTAACAAACAACTAGCTTTCATTAAAGATAGTTTATGTGCAAGTGCAAACAAGTACAGTAATATATAACTGGAAACAATGGACACAATAATATACATTAAATACAAGGAAAAAACAGCTAATCTGCTGTAACAAAAACGCCTAGCATGCAATTACTCCCTCTGCTAGCATACCAAACAAAATTGCCACACTGCCTGCAGATTAGGGGAAGACAGTGATAGTCAGTGCAGTATTCCCTCCTTCTCACCCTGACCATGAAGATGATCCTTTCCTTCCTCCCTGTAAACTATATATCAAACACATATAAACAGCACTTGCATGTATAGATCACATACAAACCCTATATGTGGTATAGATCAACAGAATCAACACAAAAACCAAGCTTTGCAGGTATAGATCAATTGAAAATCACATGTTAACTCAGTCTTAAAGGTATAGATTAAATAAACAGAATCAGATATACAATAATAATGTATGGAAACAGAGCGTACCAGATACAGATCAACAGAATTACACACACTCAGCTTTGCAGGTATAAATCAAATGGAATTCACATATAAACTCAGCATTAAAGGTATAGATAACCCCCTAAATCACAGGGATTGATCACAGGTTGCACACCCCAAAGCCAGCCCTGGTGTCCACATCTCCCACATAGAACCTGATCAGTACCCAGATTACACACATGTTACAGCCTGAGCCAACTTTGTCGCCTAACAGCCCACCCTTCATGTGTCATCTTTGCATTTCCCCAAATCACTTAAACATCCATGATAGACACAAACACTTACACAGTTACTCACTCATTCACACAAATCATTAACACATATTCATTAATGCAGTCTCACAAATCATTCAAGCAATTCATCCACACATTAATTCATTAATTCCCGTACGCATTCACACTACCCCCTCTCCCCATCTACCCCTCCCCTTCTTATTATCTGCCCCTGCTCACTATGTACCCCCTCTCCCCTTCTGACAATCTATCCCATCTCCCCCTTCTCACTGCTTTCCCCCTCTGCTCCTTCTCACTATCTACCACCTCTGCCCCTTCTCACTGATTGCCCCCCTCTGCCCCCTCTCACTGATCCCCCCCTCTGCCCCTTCTCACTGATTGCCCCTTCTCACTATCTACCCCCTTCCCCTACTTCCCATTATCATTACTTACTTTGTTGCCGGAGTCATGGAGAGTGAGGGGCGCCAAGCGGTTGCTGAAAACTTCACGAGCGACCGCTCGGCGTCCCTGCCCGGGACTTAAAATTAAAACACAGTTTTTTTTGTTTTGTTTTTTTAAAACTTTATTTAACATGGAGGATGTTAAATAAAGTTTAAAAAAAAAACGATGTTTTAATTTAAGTCCCAGGCAGGCACCCCTGCTGCTGCGGCGCCCTGTGCCGGCCCACTCTCATGGGTTGCGCAGCAGCTTCTATCATGTCCGCCAACCACTGTTCAAAGTGAGTGCGTGTTTTCTATGACTGGAAACATGCTGAGTCCACAGCGCTCACGCATGGCACCTCATCTGATGGAGCAGATTGCCTTTCTTAAATTCAATCTGCCCAAGTTGGGTTACCCAGCTCTTAGCTTGGAAAGTTAATTTTCTTTCTCTAATGTTCAAGGTAGTTTCTCCCCCTGGTTGCACGTGTTTGCGGTGTGGCAACGTCTGCTACCTCCGCCGGTGTAGCTAATTTATGCTAGGGCCTAGTGTCTGAGTTCTGTAAGTCCGCTCCCAAACGCCTAGGACTGACAGTGTTTGGATGCTTTGCTCGGGGATGAAACAGGTGAGCGGGTCGCCAATTGCCCACTCATTCGCCTTTCCCAATGCTGCTGCTGGTGGTGGTGCCAGCGTCTCTTCTTTGCCAGTTCGCTTCCTGGCTAGTGTCATGCCTCAAATGTCCCTAATGGTAAGGGTAGTTTCTCCCCCTTGGCTGCGTCTGTTTGCGGTGTGGCAACGCCTGCTACCTCCGCCGGTGTAGCCAGCTTACACTAGGGCCTTGTGTCTGAGCTCTGTAAGTCCGCTGCCAAACGCCAAGGACTGACAGTGTTTGGATGCTTTGCTCTGGGGTGAAACAGGTGAGCGGGTCGCCAATTGCCCACTCATTTGCCTTTTCCATATTTCAATGCTGCTGGTGGTGGTGCCAACGTCTCTTCTCTGCCAGTTCGCTTCCTGGCTAGAGTCATGCCCAAAATGTCCCTAATGGTAAGGGCAGTTTCTCCCCCCTGGCTGCTTCTGTTTGCGCTGTGGCAACGCCTGCTACCTCCCCCAGAGTAGCCAGCTTACGCTAGGGCCTAGTGTCTGAGCTCTGGAAGTCCGCTGCCAAACGTCTAGGACTGACAGTTGTTTGGATGCTTTGCCCTGGGGTGAAACAGGTGAGTGGGTCGCCAATTGCCCACTTATTCGCCTTTTCCATTTCCTTTTCCATTTCCATTTCATTTTTTTCCGTTTGATACACAACCTACCAAACATAACACATAACACAGTGACATAACACATAACACACATGACACACGTACAATTCACAAATCACAAGGACCTTTCCTCCTGTTATTTGCCCTGGCCTTCACTTCTACACTCACTAGCATTAACGCTATAACTCACACTTTACCCTATAACATTTTTCCATCCACATACCTGCCAACAGACCCAACTTTTTCAGGGACAGTCCTGCTTTTTGCCTGTCCCATCAAATTTAGCTAAACTAGGTATGCTAGTGCACATAGGTATAGCTGGGTAGGGTAGCACTACAACATTAAATAAATAATATAATAAAGGAAATAATAATAAATATAACTTTAAAATAAAATTAAATAAACCCCAATTTTTTTTTTAACACCCATTAAAATTAAAATTAAATTATTATTTAGACATAATACATCTTTAACCAAAACAGTGCACTGCTAATAATCTTAAACATAACCGTACATTAACCCTAAGCTATTTTTTTTGTTCTTGTCCAACATTTTTCCATTCGCATACCTGCCAACACACCCAACATTTTCCTGGACAGTCCTGCTTTTTTCCAGTCCTGTCCAGTAAAAGTTGGGTTGTTGCAAAGTATGCCGTTATAAATAGGTAGCAAACTAGCAAATGTATGTATTTAAAAGTGGTCCAAAATCGATTTAAAAATGTAAAATAATCCCTATTCTTTTATTAAACATCTATGGATGTGTGACTGTGTATGATGAAAAGGAGGCCAAGTTCCTTGGAGCATTTGTCTAGGTCTCAGACAAAGACAACTGCTCGGAGGAACTTGGCCCTCACTTTCGGGCAATGTGTATTGTGTACAGTACACCTCGGTACGTGTGGTCGTTTCGGCAGGGGGCCCGCCTGCCATCAACGAATGAAGTGCATTTTGCAGTTCTGCAATTCATTTGTTGATGCCAGACCAGCCCCCTTCCGGCGACCAATAGAGTCGCACACAAGTACCTTCACAGCACGAACACAACTGCTGCTGCTGCTGCTGCTCCGATGTGTAGCTGCAGCCGGGAGGAAAATGAAGATGAAATGAGCACGAAGAATGTCCACGAATATTCGCCGAAAAGAAGACAGGAACGGGCGAATATTCGCGGAATACGAAGATTTTTTTTTCTCCGAAGACGAACACGAAGAGCCCCCTGGTGCCCAAGTCTAATAAATACCACTTTAAATATTAAATTATTGAAGTATATAATATTTTTCAAATTTTACCATCTTGAGTTTGAAGGAACAAACATATACACCATATCTATTTAGTGTATCTTGTGTTGTACATTTGTCTGTAAAAACTATACTAGAACAATAACTAGTGATGGGAAGTTCGGATCATTAAAGTGAATCGGATCATTTCGACTCGTTCACTGAAATGATTAGATTCATGATCCGAATCTTCAGATCACTCAGTGTGACTCACAGGAGTTGTTTCCCAGTAGATCCGGATCTTACAGGGATTCTAATCATTCAGAGAGTATCACCATACTTTTATAAATAAATACATTAATAATCACAGCCCCCAGGATTTACATTCCCCCTTTACCTCTAACTGCACCTTAAGTTAACTTTATTAAATTAATTAAATTAACCCTCAGTATTAAATTAACCCTTAACACTCCATCAACCATAACTGCCCCTAAAATAACCCTAAACACCCCATTAACCATAACTGTCCCTAAATTAACCCGAAACACCCCATTAACCATAACTGCCCCTAAATTAACATTAAAGACCCCATCAATCATACCAATTTATTAGTAATTTATCTGGAGTACATGCAATTAATTTAGGAGCAGTTACGGTTAATGGGGTATCTAGGGTTAATTTAGGGGCAGTTAGTGTTGATGGGGTATTTAGGGTTAATTTAGAGGCAGTTATAGTTGATGGGGTGTTTAGGGCTAATTTAGGGACAGTTATGGTTGATGGGGTGTTTAGGGCTAATTTAGGGACAGTTATGGTTGATGGGGTGTTTAGGGTTAATTTAGGGACAGTTATGGTTAATGGGGTGTTGAGGGTTAATTTAATGCTGAGGGTTAATTTAATTAATTTAATAAAGTTAACTTAAGGTGCAGTTACAGGTAAAGGGGGAATCTAAATCCTGGGGGCAGTGATTATTAATGTATTTATTTATAAAAGTATGGTGATATTCTCTGAATGATTCGAATCCCTGTAAGATCTGGATCCCTGTAAGATTTGAATCACTGAATCATATGAATGATTTGAATCATATGAATCTCTGAACGACTCTCTGACTCTATGAGTCATCCTTCCTCTGTGAATTAATGAGCTGTAACCTGATCCCAGAGTCTGTGTCTGAGTGCTCTGCAGATGACTCGCTCTAGGATCAGTTTACAACTGCATGATTCACAGACTGAACTGCTACAAATGAATCGTTCAGTCTACTGAACCGACTCATCCGGATCACTAAAAAGATTCGGATCAAATTAACGATTCGTTCATGATCCGGACATCACTAACAAGAACACAGATAAATGTTTGGTATGTCTCTCTCTCTCTCTCTCTCTCTCTCTACAAAACCTAGCTCATATATCGTATACAATCTTTAACCCCTTGATGACAATTGCCGGTCCGGCAACAATCGGACGCCCGTTTTAAAAGCGTTTATCGTTGATCGCCTCCTAAACTTAAATGGTGTCGCTGGAATGCCTCGATCAGGAGGCATCCAGCGACACCAAACACTTACCTCTCGATGGGCTGTGACCGCTCCGGAGAACGGTCACAGCCGCAGCTGCCGGTGATCTTCGCCATCCGCAAGATGGTGGCGGCCCGGGAAAAAAAAACAATAAGGCTAGGTTTCCACTTGGGTTTTTGTCCGGCGTTTTTTTCTTGATGAAAAACGCCAGGAAAACTGCCAAGAAAACTGCCGCTGCATTTACCTGCGTTTTGGCGTTTTTTCTGCAGTTTTTTCTGGCGTTTTAGCCTTTCTGTGGAAATTGCTTTTTTTGACCTTAGGCAGTTTTTCCAGCCTTTACAAGTTAGAAGTTTCACCCAGCTAAAAGGGATTAGGATAAATGGCAAGTATCTGCCCTCTCCTGCTGTCATTTACTTGGTAGACCCTTTTGTCTCTTTTCTGTGGTTTGTAAGGCATGCTTTATTTCGAATGTCTGCTCCTCTGGGAAGATTGGCCCCAAATGATGGTGCATATTGTTTGCTGTTGCTTTTGGCACGTAGGATCCGGTCGCGTATGTTTGTTTGTAATGGCATGTTTGTTCCAAATTCAAATTCAATATGAACCAGTCCAGGACTTTGTTTTGTGTGAAACTGTTTGTTTTCAGCCTATTTCTCGTAGGACACACAGATACTGGGTCCATCCTCTGCATTGTAACTGTGGAAAAAACGCCATAAAAAACGCCAAGGCAATAAACCCACATGGCTTTTTCATGGCGTTTTTTCTCTCCCATAGGCTTGGTTTCCATTGGGGTTTTTTTTGCTAAAAACGCCTATAAAAACGCCAATAGCGCCACCTGGCGTTTTTTTGTGAAAAACGCATGCAGCCAGATGTTAGCTGTAATTCAATAGGAAATCGCAAAATGCCATTTCCACTTGGCGTTTTTCTGTCTGGCGTTTTTTTAGTCCTCTTTGGCGTTTTTCTGCTTTTTTGGGCTCTGTGGCAGTTTTTCAAAACTGCAGCATGTTGACACTCTGGCGTTTTTTGCAAGAAATCTTGGCTTTTTTTCTCCAATAGAAGTCTATGGGAGAGAAAAAACGCCATGAAAAAGCCATGTGGGTTTATTGCCTTGGCGTTTTTTATGGCGTTTTTTCCACAGTTACAATGCAGAGGATGGACCCAGTATCTGTGTGTCCTACGAGAAATAGGCTGAAAACAAACAGTTTCACACAAAACAAAGTCCTGGACTGGTTCATATTGAATTTTACACCATTTGGAACAAACATGCCATTACAAACAAACATACGCGACCGGATCCTGCGTGCCAAAAGCAACAGCAAACAATTTGCACCATCATTTGGGGCCAATCTTCCCAGAGGAGCAGACATTCGAAATAAAGCATGCCTTACAAACCACAGAAAAGAGACAAAAGGGTCTACCAAGTAAATGACATCAGGAGAGGGCAGATACTTGCCATTTATCCTAATCCCTTTTAGCTGGGTGAAACTTCTAACTTGTAAAGGCTGGAAAAACTGCCTAAGGTCAAAAAAAGCAATTTCCACAGAAAGGCTAAAACGCCAGAAAAAACTGCAGAAAAAACGCCAAAACGCAGCTAAATGCAGTGGCAGTTTTCTTGGCAGTTTTCCTGGCGTTTTTCATCAAGAAAAAAACGCCGGACAAAAACCCAAGTGGAAACCTAGCCTAAAGGTGAAAAAAAGTTCGCTTGCAGGTTGAATACAGGTACTGCATTCACCATGCAAGTCAATGGAGCCCAGCTTTCTAATCACAGTGTGATTAGTAAAAATAAATTAAAAAATAAAATAAAATTAATAATAATTAGAAAAAAAAATAGTAAAAAAACAGTAAAATGTAAAAACAATTTCCCACTGATGTCACTATCAGGGGAACCTTCAAGTTGAAAAAAAATAAAATATATATAAAAAATATATTTTTTTGAGCAAGTCCTAAAATTGGCATATTAGCTTAAAACAATTCTCGCATGGAAAGAGTTAAAATACTGGCATATTTAATGCCCATGGGGTGTCTACTTTTAAAAAATGTATGATTCGATGGGGTAAATTGAATTGGCCGGGTTCAACAATGTCCCAAATAACACGGGGGGAAGGATGGCCACATATCTAATTTCCAATTAGAAAAATGCACACGTACCAAATGTGGCCTTTTAGTTCCCCCCAAAAAAGCGGCATAAACCAGGAGCTGTAAATTCATACATAACATAGGTGTGTGGGGGAAAAATACACACAAAAGAATACTACTGCAAACTTTGAAAAAATTCTGGTGGTAAAATGTGTGCATGCAAAGAGTTAAAATACCAGCATTTAAAATACCCTGGGGTGTCTAGTTTTCAAAAATATATGGCTTTATTGGGCATACTGAAATGGCCTGGCTCCAAGATGTACCAAATAGGGCATGGGCAGTGGATCCCCAAATGCCAAAGTTCAACATTGAAAAATGCGCATGCCCCAAATGTGGCCCTTTTGCCCCCAAACAGCCAGGCAAAACCATTCATGTGAGGTATCGCTGTACTCAGGAGATGTTGCTGAACACATATTGGGGTGTTTTGTGATAGTGACATATACGAGAACCTTTTAATTCATACCTGAAGTAAAATGTGTGTGGAAAAACAAATGCAAAAAAAATTACTACCATAAAGTTTGACAAAGGCTGATGGTAGAATTAGTGCTTTGAAAGAGTTAAAATACTAGCATTTGGAATATCCTGGGCTGTCTAGTTTTCAAAAATATATGACTTGATGGGGTAAATTGCATTGGCTGGCTTCAGCAGGTTGTTTCATTACCTTTTATAGATGAGTAAAAGATTTTCAACTAAAAGTCATTTTTTTCTAAATTTTTCACCATATTTTATACTTTTTTTAATAGTAAATCATATGATACAATCAAAACAATGTCATCTAAAGAAAGCCCTTCTTGTCCTGAAAAAAACAATATCTAATGTGTGTGGGTTCAGTACACGGGAAAGAAGAAAATTACAGCTAAACACGAGCAGCGCAGAAATGTTAAAAAGGCCGTTGTCACGAAGGGTACAAAAAGTAAAATCAGCCTTTGTCACGAAGGGGTTAAATAAGATAGATGTAAGCAATGAATATCATGTTGGGATGTTTACCTTTTCCTGCTCCAGATTTGCTGACACTTAATGTTATTTTTCTGTTTTTCTAGCATACAACAGTATTGCCTTTTATACTAATTGAGATGAGGACAACAAATCATCAGTATCCAAGCAGAAATGGAGGTATTGCTACAGTATGTGCCTTCTCTTTTGGTTATATATTATGGTAAGATTTCTCCATAACTATGTTTGGGTATACGTAATTTAGGATTTAATCAGTAACAAACCGAGTACCGGTATTTCATCCAGCACAACACCTGTTTTCCCAAAATTGCTTGCCAAACCTCACACAATATGTATTTGTTGCCCAATCCCATGTGAGCACTGATGCTACAACACTTTTTTCATGACCATTTTTTCCATAACTAATTTTTTTTGGACCAGTATTTTACTGGCTTTGTTAACTAGTGTTTTACAACATTTTCCATAAAACAACAGTTATATAAGTAGCTGAGTTGCTTTTTGGCATAACATTTTTTATGCATAATTGTATCGTTTTAATGTTTTTTTCACTGCCACTTTGCTCTATTAGTTTTAAAAGAAACTTTTTTGTCATGTAGGTAAAAGCTATTATGTGATGATAAAGAAAATAATGCAGATTAGGAGTGCTAATTACCGTATTTGCTCGATTATAAGACGAGGTTTTTTTCAGAGAAAATGCTATGAAAAATACCCCTCGTCTTCTAATCGGGGTCGTCTTCTAATCGAGAGAGAGAGAGAGAGAGAGAGAGAGAGAGAGAGAGAGAGAGAGAGAGAGAGAGAGAGAGAGAGAGAGAGAGAGAGAGAGAGAGAGAGAGGGTATAGGGTGTGTGTTAAATGGGGGCATAGGGCATTTCTGGAGTGGCAATAAGGGGGCATTTAATAGAGCACTCTGCCTCCTGAAATGCCTTATACCTCCCTATATGGCACTCTGCCCCATAATATGCCTTTTAACCCCCTAAATGCCAGAGTGGCATATAGGGGTATAAGGCATTTCTGGAGGCAGAGTGCTCTATACAATGCCTTTTAACTCCCTTAATGCCACTCTGCCTCCTGAAATGCCTTATACCTCCCTATATGCCACTCTGCCCCATAATATGCACTTTAACCCCCTAAATGCCAGAATGGGATATAGGGGTATAAGGCATTTCTGGAGGCAGAGTGGCACATAGGGGGTCAAAAGGCATACCATGGGGCACAGTGGCATATAGAGGGTTAAAAGGCATATCATGGGCCACAGTGCCATATTGGAGTGGCAAGCCTGGGGGCAGATGTGCGTAACTGGGGGACAGGTTGGAAAATACAAGAAATAAAAACAAAAAAAATATTTTTCTCAATCATAGCTTTTATTAAAAAAAATAGTTTACATGAATTAACATTTACTGGTAAAACTTTTTTTCCTTTGGGGTCGTCTTATATTCAGGCTTTTTCTTTTTTTCCTAAGTTAATATTCAGATTTTGGGGGGTCATCTTATAATCAGGGTCGTCTTATAATCGAGCAAATACGGTATTTTCATCTTTTCACCACTCACTCCTAACAGCAGTGCAACGTTGTGTTTTTATCACCAGTCTCATTTCATTCAGCATAGTGAGAGAAAATACAGTGTTTTATTTCATGTCCCACCAGAAGAAAATACCCTTGACTATATGGTTGGAGAGCTCAGAAACTTCCTTCTATTTTAGCAGAACTCCACACATGTGGAGTGCAAAACCAACTCTTTAGTGACACATTTTCCATGAAGTTCCCTTAAAAATACACTATGTGCTTATGAGATAGATATATTTTTGAAATTACATAACCTTAGGCTCAGGCCTATACTATATCGGCAAACTAGGTGGCTGCCTAGGTTCTGAAATGGTAAGTGGTGCCTTGCTTCTTAGGAGATTAGGCACCCTAGGACCCACCATGCTTCCACTGTGACATTGTTTTTTATAGCCAGTGAAGGTGCTCTTCTGATCATAAACGGGTTTATTTTTATCTTTGAAAATAATATATTTTCATAAGCTATGTGATCGTGTAGCTTTCTTTCAATATGCTGTTTTTGCTAATTATTTGTACCATTGTTTTTTCCCTTCTTTCCTTGGTAGGCCACTGAGAGTTTGGTTATTTTATATACATTTCCAGGGCCGTATGAAGGGTGTGGTGAGAGAGGCACTCGCCTCTGGCGTAGCTGCGAGGGGGCGCACAGCCACCCATTTAGCAGCTGCTAACCTTTCTCTTGTACCTTCGGTGGTAAGCCGACGGTCACTGGCTCTGGATTTTGGATATTTTTTTTACCACCTGTTGGTGAGTGTGTCTATATTATTGAGCCCTTTTTTATTACAAATGCGCTATCCCTTCCTGTCCCCACCCTTTTTGCTAATACTCCACTCTTCTAAATATGGGGGCAAGATCCACTTTTGTCCTTGTACACAGACACTCATAAGATTTGCTGCTATCCAAAGTTGTTAGTAAAAGATTCCATAGAATTACTAACCAAAGATTGCATTTGATCATACATATGTTCACAAAATATACAATGTAGGCAAGAAAATAGAAATTATATTACCAAACCCGCTTGATCTGCAGCTTCTAGTTCTAGCGGAAGCTATATTAATAGAAATTTAACATGAATTAAAATTAGATTGCATTAAATACCCAAGCTTCACTGGAAAAAACACACATTTAGCCACTAGTGATAGTAAGTTTGGATCAGTAAAGTGAATCGTTTATTTCGAGTGATTCATTGAAATGAACTGATTCATCGGTTCACTCAATCTGACTTACAGCAGTTACTGCTTCCCAGTCGCTCCCTGCAGTCACACCGACGATTGACCCTGCCCCTTTCCTTATAGTCTATGAATCCTGCCTTCTACAGCAATGTAATATGTGTCCACATTACTCAGCAACTCAACTCAGAGTTAGTATAAGATTAAAATTTGGGGCGCTGAAAGTTAGGGGAGGTGGGTTAATTTAGGGGCAGTTACAGTTAATGGGGTCTTTAGGTTTAGTTTAATGGTGAGAACTGAGGAGTTAAATTAATTTTATAAGGTTAACTTAAGGTATAGTTAGAGTTAAATGGGCGTAAACTAAGGGGAATCTAAATCCTGGGGGCAGTGAAGATTAATCCTGTATCTAGATATTGTGTCAGTGTACTGTATACTGATGACTTGAATATGCTATATAAGGTCTGAATCAATTAACTGGTAGCTCTCTGAACGATTCTTTGAGTCAGTGAACCGATGACTCATAGTTCCTCTGAACTATTCAGTGAATGAGTCAGTGAACCGAAGAGCTATAACCTGATCTCTGAGTCTGCGTGTTGTGCATATGACTCACTCTAGGATCATATTACCAGTGCACAGACACAGACTGAATGTTACAAATGAATCCTTCAGTCTACTGAACTGATTCATCGGTTTCATTGAAAAGAATGGGTTCAAAAGAACGATTCGTTCATGAACTGGACATCACTTTTAGCCACTGTAGATGGTAAGGATTGAGTAATTATAGTAGTGTAATTAGAGCAAAACATCTCTGTATTTGTCTGGAAACGTGTTACTTAACAAAAAATAAAGACTATCGGGGGCAGAACCCTTAACCCCTTAATGACAAGACTGTTTCTTTCTCGTAGTACATTTTGGGACAATGGCTCTTAACATTTTTCAGCGTTGCTGCTTAGCTGTAATTTTCATCTTTCTCATTTTGTGTACCCACGCACATTATATATTGTTTATTCACGACAAACAGGGCTTTCTTTAGATACCATTATTTTTATCATATCATCTAATTCACTAAAAAAATGATAAAATGCGGTGATTTTTTGTTAAAAAGACTTTTTCTCACTTTTCTTTGAAAAAGCTTTTATTCATCTGCAAAAATGAATGAAAAAACCTGCTAAATAGATTCTACTATTTGTCCTGAGTTTAGAAACATCCAATGTTTTTATGGTTTTTTGCTTTTTTCTGCACGTTATGGTAGCGTTTTGCTATTTCAAAACCATTTTTCCCCAAATCTGGTCATTCTGCCCCATGTGCTATTTCAGGTATCTTTGAGGCGGGCCAATGCCATATCAAACCATATATTTTTGAAAACTAGACACCCCAAGGTATTTCAAATGCTCGTATTTTAACCCTTTCCATGCACTAATTTTACCACCATCCTTTGTGAAACTTTATGGTAGTACATTTTTTTTGTATTTTTTTCCCACACACGTTGTACTTCAGGTATGAATTTACCGCTCCTGGTGTATGTCCCTGTCAAACAACACCCCAATATGTGTTCAGCAATATCTCCTGAGCACAGTGATGGGTTTGTTGGGTTATTTGGGAGGTAAAAGATCACCTTTGTGAGGTGTGTGTATTTGCTGTTTAGACATCTGGTCAGTCTGTGCCCATGTCCCATATTTGGGACATGTTTGAAGCCGGACAATTCAATTTACCTCATCAAATCATACATTTTTTAAAACAGTTATAATGTCAATATTTTAACTCTTTCCATGCTGGGATTTTTTGCGAAGATATAGTTGTGTTTAACAGACCGGTGATTTGCATCATTGGTCTGTTGTTTAAACCGCCAATCTCTGCAATCGGAGATAAGAATGATGCATCTCATCTAGTCTGATTTTTTTCTTCCTGCTGTAAAATTTAAACCCTTGTTTAGTCATTGGTCCTGTTTTCAAGATAACCTTTCACCTTTCTCATGCATGTTTAAATTGTTGAACTGTATTAACCTTTACCACCTACCAAAAGGCTGTTTCACTTATCTACCACCAGGGGTGTCCAAGTTTTTTCTACAGTGGTCCACTTCATCAGAGATGTATGTGCGTGGGCCGCGCTCATTTTTCACTGAGAGAAAATATGGCCTTTTAGCTTTATAATGCATATTAATACAGGGTTAATTTGGCGATAATGAAAAAAACAGTGGACAAACAGTTTTTTGAGCAACCTTTATATGTTGCTTTGAGTTTCTTGATCAGCATATGTGCAACTACAGAACCAGAACACCAGTCAACAGTTGTGCTCAAATGTTTCCATACAGTGGCAAGAAATTGTGGAATGTTGGCATTGATTTTGAAAATATGACTGATCATGCAAAACAACTGTCTTTTATTTAAGGCTAATGATCGTATATAGCCATTTATTATCACTTGTTGTTTTGGCTTCTTTTAAAATTATATTCATAACAGATGTCATTTAAATGGCCCTGATCAAAGGTTTACATACCCTTGAATGTTTGGGCTTGTTACAGACACACACAGATTAAAAAGGAAATTAAAGGCTCACTTCCCACACTTATGGCTCTTTAAATTGCAATTAGTGTCTTTGTATAAATAGTCAATGAGTTTGTTAGCTTCCACATGGATGCACTGAGCATATGTGATACTGAGCAGATGTTACATATTCTTTGTCTTAAATATCTAAACCTTTCCAGTGACCAAACAGCAATCAAAGCCACAGCTTCTAAGTCTTTTTAAGTAGGTTTATTTGGTAGAACAAAGTAATATACATACAGTTCTGATTGATGAACAGATGGTGGTCGTAGGTACTGTAGGCTCTGTATTCTTGATAAGATGAAGGAGAAAGAGACCTTGCACTTGTAAATATAAGTGATGACGCGAGATGCTAGTGCCACAAAAAATCCCTGTTATAATATGCCCGATAACACCTTGACAACACTCTGGAGAGGGATTTTGAAAGGAATACAAAGCGAAGATGCAGAGAAAACGATCCAACGTTCCAATTGGTTTCTAGTGCTATGTATTAGTGATAACTTAGTGATGGATTTCCCCTTTAATTACAGCTATTGTTATGAAAATAGCTCTTGGCAACAGAATGATACTCCTTAGAAGTTCCAATTAGGGTTAAATACAATGTTGCAATTTAGAGCTATTTGGCAGTGAAGGTGCTTGTTTGATTTGAGTAAAGCATACAGTATTTCTTTTTTTCATCTTGTTTTTTTTTATAACTTCTCTTTATTTTTTGCTAAGACAGTATACAAATAAAGTCCTATTGTATACAACTTCTCTTTAGACAAGTCACAACGAAAAATGAAAACAAAAACACTTACATGTTGTTACAGGGTCCCCGTACCTAAGGCTGGGTACCCCTGTTTAGGGGCTGAGGAATCACCAAGGATCAGTCAGACCACCATTCGTAGTAAAACAAGAATTCTCTTTATTTACAAACACACAGAACTTATATATATCCTTAACCCCTTAACGTCAATCCACGTACATGTACGGGTTTGCCGTGCAACGAGATAACGACAATGCCCGTACATGTACGGGCTGCCGTTAAATAGCTGCATCGCCTCACAAGTGAGGCTGACCGTGGATTCGGGGAGGAAAGCCATCCCGAAAGAAAAATGGCGGCACCCGGCTAAAACAGCTTAGGAAGCGATCGGAATCGCTTCCTAAGCATAAACGGTGTTGCTGACATGCCTCGATATCGAGGCATGTCAGTAACACTACCCCCCTACCCTGATAGCCCCGTTGCTGTCATTCAAAGGATGGCATCAACAATAGATATGAGTTCATAGAGGGTCTATCCAGACCCTCTTGAGAACTCTCGAGCTCCTCCTGCAGGTTGAATGCAGGTACTGCATCCAACCATGCAAGGTCAATGGAGCCCAGTTCACTAATGAGTGATTAGTTTAAAAAAAAAAAAAAAAAATTAAAAAAAGTGTTCAAAAATGTTTAAAAAAAAATTAAAAATAATATGGTAACATGTAAAAATCCCCACTGTCACCAAAAAAAAAATAATAATAATTTAATAAGTCCTAAAATTCTTTACAAAAATTCCAGCATGGAAAGAGTTAAAATATTGGCATTACAAATGCCCATAGGGTGTCTCGTATTAAAAAATGCATGAGTGGATGGGGTAAATTGAATTGGCCGGGTTCAAAGATGTCCCAAATATGGGACATGGGGCAGTAGCATTAGATGTCTAAATGGTATAAAAATACACACCTCACAAAGGCGGCCTTTTACCTCCCAAATAACCCTACAAACCCATGCATGGGGGGGGTATCACTGTGCTCAGGAGATGTTACTGAACACATATTGGGGTGTTTGACACGGACATATACCAGGAGCGATAAATTTATACCTGAAGTACAACATGTGTGAGAAAAATACAAAAAAAATGTACTACCATACAGTTTCACAAAGGCTGGTGGTAAAATGAGTGCATGGAAAGGGTTAAAATACCAGCATTTCAAATACCTTGGGGTGTCTAGTTTTTAAAAATATATGATTTGATGGGGTAAATTGCATTGGCCGGCTTCAAAGATACCCGAAATGGCACATGGGGGAAGAATTACCAGATTTGGAAAAAAATGGCTTTGAAATAGCAAAACGCTACCTGTACTTGCCCTATAACGTGCAGAAAAAAGCAAAAAAAAACAAAAACATTGGGTATTTCTAAACTCAGGACAAATAGTAGAATCTATTTAGCAGGTTTTTTCCATTTGTTTTTGCAGATGAGTAAAATAGATGATATGATAAAATTAATGGTATCTAAAGAAAGCCCTGTTTGTCCTGAAAAAAAACAATATATAATATGTGTGGGAGCATGAAATGAGAAAGAAGAAAATCACAGCTAAACAGCAACACCGGAAAATGTTAAAATAGCCATTGTCCCACAATATACTACGAGTAATAACCCCTATTGTCCTTAAGGGGTTAATTATGCACCAAACCCAACCCCCCAATCCCATCAGCCCACATCCCATCACAAATTCCATCAGTACACAGGCGATGTATCAGGTGAGGGAATTAAATGGAATACAATGGTTTTCCCCTACCTGTGTTATCCCCCCTGTAGTGCAGGTGTCGTCTGGGCAAACAGGGCTGTGCTGGCTGATTACGAGCCCCAGCCAGGTTACCTGATTGTTCCTTTGAAGGGCTGGAGCTGCAGCCACATTCAGTCTCTGGGACGGTTATACAATAAAACGCCTTATAAAATATTACCGGGTCACGGTATCAGGAACTGGACACAAAAGTACTCCATGACCTGGCTAAACTTCACACGAACATATGAGCCAGCTAGCCTGGACCCGTCACACATACATAACATAAAAAATGTAAACAATATTATAAATCTAAGTAAAGCTGATCCCTTTGTAATAGATTCTATGTATTATATTTATTATAAATGTTATTTCTTAACCCCTTTGTGACAAAGGCTGATTTTACTTTTTGTACCCTTCGTGACAATGGCCTTTTTAACATTTCTGCGCTGCTCGTGTTTAGCTGCAATTTTCTTCTTTCCCGTTTACTGAACCCACACACATTAGATATTGTTTTTTTCAGGACAAGAAGGGCTTTCTTTAGCTGACATTGTTTTGATTGTATCATATTATTTACTATTAAAAAAAGTATAAAATATGGTGAAAAATTTAGAAAAAAATGACTTTTTCTAACTTTTAGTTGAAAAATCTTTTACTCATCTATAAAAGGTAATGAAACAACCTGCTAAATAGATTCTACTATTTGTCCTGAGTTACAAAATACCCAATGTTATGTTTTTTTGCTTTTTTCTACACATTATGGGGCAATAAGTACAGGTGGCGTTTTGCTATTTCAAAGCCATTTTTTTTCCAAATCTGGTAATTCTTCCCCCCATGTGCCATTTCGGGTATCTTTGAACGCGGCCAATGCAATTTACCCCATCAAGTCATATATTTTTGAAAACTAGACAGCCCAGGGTATTCCAAATGCTAGTATTTTAAACCTTTCCAAGCACTCATTCTACCATCAGCCTTTGTCAAACTTTATGGTAGTAATTTTTTTTTGCATTTGTTTTTTCACACACATTTTACTTCAGGTATGAATAAACAGGTTCTGGTATATGTCACTATCATAAAACACAATATGTGTTTAGCAACATCTCCTGAGTACAGCGATACCTCACATGAATGATTTTGCCTGGCTGTTTGGGGGCAAAAGGGCCACATTTGGGGCATGCACATTTTTCAATGTTGAACTTTGGCATTTGGGGATCCACTGCCCATGCCCTATTTGGTACATCTTTGAGCCGGGCCATTTCAGTGTGCCCAACAAAACCATATATTTTTGAAAACTAGACACCACAGGGTATTTTAAATGCTGGTATTTTAACTCTTTACATGCACACATTTTACCACCAGCATTTTTTCAAAGTTTGCAGTAGTATTTTTGTGTGTGTATTTTTCCCACACACACCTACTTTATGTATGAATTTACAGCTCCTGGTATATGCCGCTGTCACACGACACCCCAATATGTGTTCAGCAACATCTCCTGAGTACAGTGATACCCCACATGCATGGGTTTGTCATTTTTGGGGGGAACTAAAAGGCCACATTTGGTACGTGTGCAAAGTAGACACCCCATGGGCATTTAATATGCCAGTATTTTAACTCTTTCCATGCGAGAATTGTTTTAAGCTAATATGCTAATTTTAGGACTTTCTCACAAAAATATATTTTTTATATATATATATATATATATTTTTTTTTTTTTTATTATTATTTAATAATTTCCATACATCCGCTCAAGAATTTTCTCATCAATAATCTCTCTAGATTTACTATGTTTGGGGTTCGATCACCTGTATATAAATGTTTTTCACATTTTTAACCCTCAAGAAATTAAACAGTTGTCCTTGTGATAGAAAAGGGTTAAGGATAAAGCGCTAGTGTGACTCCAAAAGTGTATGTGTATACGTTTATGTAAAAGAATAACCCACTATCGATGACACTGGGAGGGGCTGATTGGGAACAGAGGTTACACTGGGGAGCTGAATGGGGACAGCAATGACATGGGGGTCGAAAGGGGACAGAGGTGACACTGGGAGGGGCTGATTGGGGACAGAGGCTACACTGAGGAGCTGTATGGGGACAGCAATGACATGGGGGGCTGATTGGGGACAGAAGTGACACTGGGGACACACTTACATACACACACACACATCTATTTTTTGTTTTTTAACGAATACAAAAAAAAATATTATATAGCTTGAACAAACATAAATTGTACTAACCTTCTACTTCCACTTTTGGGGGGTTTCGTCTAGACCTCCATCACCTGGTAGCAACAGACTGTTTTCTATGTATACAGGATGTCAGTGACACGAAATCCGGTGCTCCAGCAGTCTGAGTGCGAGGGGGCGGAGCTTTCACCCCTCACGCTGCTCCCATCACTATGCGGCCGTCAGATTGCTGGAAAACTGATCTAAACGACCGATGCGTGCTGATCCCGCTGGCCAGAGCTACTTTAATACTTTTTTTTTTTAAATGAATATGGCAAGCCGGATCGGCTATTAAATAAGAAAAAAAAAGTATTAAAAGAGCTCCGGCCGGCGGCATCAGCACGGTGCTGATGCTGGCGGCCGGCACTACTTTAATACTTTATTTTTTTATTTAATAGCCGATCCGGCTTGCCATATTAATTTTTTTTTTTAAAAAAAAGTATTAAAGTAGCGCCGGCTGGTGGCATCAGCACCCAGCGGCCGTTTAGATTAGATTTCCCCTGACCGGAATCATGTGCAGGATGCTGCAGGCTGGGAGTGTGGAAGCAAAGCAGAGTATATAGCGGAAACATAGCAAGCAAGGAGGACAGAGCAAGGGATAGGGAGACCAAGCAAGATACATAACATGTGATAACAA
Source organism: Spea bombifrons (assembly GCF_027358695.1). Taxonomy (NCBI): domain Eukaryota; kingdom Metazoa; phylum Chordata; class Amphibia; order Anura; family Pelobatidae; genus Spea; species Spea bombifrons. Next base: position 41,799,020 of record NC_071089.1, read on the forward strand.
TTGGAGATTCCGTCACATAATACGGCCATAGTATGCTTAGCCCACCACTACGCCAAAGTACTCCAATGACAGTGGGTCCTAACGCTAAGCCCTGCATACAAAAGTACTAATAAACTGAACATTGAAGCTATACACAAAACCGAGAAGATCATACCTTTAGACTGATGACTGAGACAAACGGGTGGGACACACCTTATAAAGGAAACAGGAGCTGAAGCAAAGAGCAAGACCGCAATCCAGGAATCAGAGTTTCAGGACAGAGCATATGAAAATCCAGGAGTGGACCATAGCAAAACATGGGAACTGAGGCAAGGCAGGGAAAAACAGAGATATGCAGCTCCGCAGCCTGGATGGACCCTGACACATACATACCATATTTGCTCGATTAAAAGACGACCCCCCCCCAAAATCTGAATATTAATTTAGGAAAAAAAGAAAAAGCCTGAATATAAGACTACCCTATAGGAATAAAGTTTTACTAGTAAATATTTATTCATGTAAACGATTTTTTTTCATATTTAATAAAAGCTGTGATTGAGAAAAATTATTTTTTGTTTTTATTTCCTTTTATTTGCCAACTTGCCCCCCCAGTTATGCACATCTGTCCCAGACTTGCCACTCTGCCCCTCAGAAATGCCTTATACCCCCTATATGCCACTGTGCCCCATGATATGCCGTTTAACCCTCTATATGCCACTCTGCCTTAAGAAATGCCTTATACCCTCCTATATGCCACTGTGCTCCATAATATGCCTTTTAACCCCCTATATGCCACTCTGCCCCATGATATGCCTTATGATAAAGGCATTTCTGGTGACATAAATACATATATGATTGCTAACAGCAATCACACTCCGTTCATGCTGGAACCTGGGCATGATAGGAGTTTGATTACAGCCTCCCTCGGTTCCACAGAGAGTATATAAAGCAGAGGAGGGAGAGGACATCCCTGTCTGACACCGTTTCTAATCTTGAACCATTCGGATTGAAATCCGAAGCCTACCATTCTACCCAAGGGATTGGAATAAAGGGCCATAATCTCATAGTCTCTTTCATATATTCCCCATCTAGTGAGAGGGTAAGCAGGGGCGCCCTCTCACTCCTGGCCAAATCATAAATGTCTAGGACTCTCCTTATATGATTTGAAGCCGATCTTCCGGGGATGAATCCCTCCTGATCATAATGGATTAAATCACTAATCACTTTTTTTAATTCTTTCAGCTATTATACCTGCATAAATCTTGATGTCAACATTCAATAGGGATATTGGTCTATAACTGGCAACTAGTTCAGGATTTTTCTCAGGGTTTTAAAATAGGGATTATATTTCCTGTTACCATCTCATCTGGGATTATACCTCTCCCGGCTATTTCATTAAACATCTCTACTAGGGGCTTGCTCAATTGATTTTTGGAGGTTTTATAAAAGGGATTATCAAAACCATCTGGGCCTTATTCTCTTTTAGATTATCAATTATTTTTCTAATTTATGTTAAAGTAAATGGTTTATTTAATTCTTTAAACTGTGAAACTGATAATTTTGGTTTCTTATTTTTAAAATATTCAGCCATATTAATATTTATTTCGTCTTCTTGAAGACTGTATAAAGATGCATAGTTCTTGTAATATTCTCCTGATTTATTTTCTTTTTCAATTTGTGTCAATAGCTTGTTAGCTTTGTTGCCTCTGTAATACCAAGGTTGTTTGAGTAAATGTAACTGTTTATTAGCTCTATTTAATAAATGTTCGTTCATCTTGGCCTCTATTTCTCCAATCTTTAAAATCGTTTCCTTAGAGGGGATAGTTTTATTGATTTTCGTTTGTTCTGCCAACTTAATATATACATTTGAAAGACTAATTTCTCTAGTTGTCTTATTTAGTTTGTTTAAGTTTTATAAGGTATCCTCTAACCACGCATTTACATGCGTTCCAGATTACTGTTGAGTACATATCTGTTTTATTTTCAGCGATATATGCCTCAATTTGATTTTTTCATTTTTCCTTATCTTCCCCTCTAAAAAAAGAGATTTAGCAATCCTCCATTCTCTAATTATTCTTACAGGATTTGCTTTTATGATCAGACCAGGTAACGTCTTAATAAATATTTTCTGGGCGTTGCGCGTAAATTCCCCTTCTCCCAAAACTAAGTCGATTCGGGAGTATGAACAATATGATCTGGAGAAACAGGTATAATCTCGATCTGTTGGATGATATGTTCTCCATATATCCAGCAAATCGAATCTGGATGTGGGCTCTGTGGCGCAACAGACAGGTGATCAGTAGTCAATTCTACAAGCAGTTTCTAGTTTAAAGTACATACATTACAACATGAACTCCTTAGATCAGTGGCGACTCTAGAAACAATATATAGGGGGGCACACAAGATATCACAGTCAAACTGGGAGGACATTCATAATTTCCAAAAGTAATGTGCTATGGAATTATACTTTTGTTATTGGACTAAAATAATACTTGATCATTCAACATGGGAAGCCTGAAGCCACAATTGAATGCGACTAATCCTTGAAATAAATATTATAACACAATAAATAACTTTTCCACTAAATGATTTCAGGGCCTTGAATGTTTTGTCCCCTGAAGTCACTACAACTTCAGGAGGGCATTTTATCTCTGGATAAATATAAATTAAATAATTCCTACTGTAAGTTAAGTGCCAGGAACAAATGACCAAACACACACACCAACACAGGCTCTGTCACACCAACACCCAGACACACACACCAGGACAGGCTCTGCGACACCGACAACCAAATATACACACACACACCAGGACAGGCTCTGCCACACAGACACCCAGACACACATACACCAACACAGGCTCTGTCACACCAACACTCAGACACACACACCAGGACAGGCTCTGCAACACCGACAACCAAACATACACACACACCAGGACAGGCTCTGCCACACAGACACCCACACACATCAGGACAGGCTCTGCCGCACCCAAAATATATAGATATGGATCTACAGAATAACGCAAAAACCCAGCTTTGCAGGTAAAGATCAATTGGAATTCATAAAAACACGTCATTAAAAGGTATACTTAAAACCCCCTAAATTACAGGCATAGATCACAGGTTGCACACCCCAAAGCCAGCCCTGCCGTCCACACTGCCCACACAGCAATCATACTCCTATCATACCCAGACAACCAGTAAATGCTGGTTCCTAGGCATGATGGGACTGTGCTTGCTGTGATTGCTGTTAGCTGTTAGCAATCACACTCCTATCATGCCAGGTCAGCCAGTACATGCTGGTACAGGGTGGCTGTAAGTGATGTGTAGACCCCATACTGCTGGCAGCATCCATAGACAAGGGGGGCAGCTAGCTAGGTTTCAGCATGTACTGGCTGACTTGGCATGATAGGAGTGTGATTGCTAACAGCAATCACAGTCCCATCATGCCTAGGTTCCAGCACTTACACATCCATGCTATCACACACACACTCATTCATTCATATACTCATTCATTCACAGATTCATTCCCTCAATCACACATTCTCATTCAAACTCCCTCCCCACCCCTTACCTGCACTGCAGCTCCTGGACGCCGCTCACAGACTTCAGCAGAGGGCGCAACCTCCCTCTGCGTTCTCTGGTAAAGCACAGAGGAAGCGGCACTGGAGCAGAGTCATGTGATGTCACGTGAACTCTGCTAGGTTACGCTTCCTCTATGCAGTACAGAAGACCCTCCCACAGGTAAGTAGCAGGGCTCGAGGTGCGGCCCGCGTAAGATCGGTTGCCTTGCCTTCTCTCCTCCGCGTTAAAAAAAGAAAAGAAAAAAAAAAGACGGGATCCAAATTCGGCAGGGGGGCAACAGAGGGGGCAAGGATTAACCTGGGGGGGCAATTGCCCCCCCCTTGCCCCCCTGTAGCGACGCCACTGTCTTAGATATAACACTATTAAGGTTAATTAACCCCTCCAGGACCAGGGGTTTTTTTTTACCATGTTTGCACTAAAGGACCAGAGCGTTTTTGTGCTTTTGCTATGACTTTATTCAACTCTGATTGCTCACTAACTGATTTAGTGCACCCCCACATACATTATATATATAGCTTTTTTCAGCACAAGTAGGGCTTTCTTTTGAAATAATAATTATACATATAAACCATCATTTAGTATTAAAAATATCTAAAAATGTGGGGAAAATTAGAAAAAAAAAGGAAATATTTTCACACTTTCACCTATAAAAACTATATATAATCAGTGCAAATGAAAACTCCAAAAGTGTATTTAGGTATTTGTCCTGTTTTTGGAAACACCTCATATGCCTGGTATTTTCCTTTATTTTGGCACTTACGGGGTTAAATATGAATGACCCGTATCGCTGTTTCTGAACAAGATTTTTTTTTTTAAAGTATTTTACTAGGGGCATTTTAACACTTTTTATTTAACCATTTTAGTGCCAGTCTGTCCTAAACATTGCAGTAAAATTTCATTTTTTTCATTTTTAGCAAACCTATTCTATCCAAACACAGAATTTAAGTTTTTTTTTTCCTGGGTATATAAAATTACTAAAACAACTTTGGATTTGTATTTACAAACACCCCCTGAGTACAGGAATACCCCATATGCATGGGTAGGGCATGTCTCTTTGGCACTGCGGGTTCAAAGTTGGAACATGCGCATTTCTGTTTTGGAATTTTGACAGATCAGTTTGTTGGGTCCAGGTCTCACCTGAGACACGTATAGGTCCCATATTTAATTTTAACCCCATAAAACTATATATTTCGCAAAAGTAGACAGCTCAGGAATCTAGTTAGGGGCATTTTGGCCTGTCCCATGCAGGCAATTCCACACCGGCGCCTTCCAAATTTAGTATAACAAAAAAAAAAAGAAAACATTTTTCACATCCACTTTGCGGTTTCACCATGTTTATATTTCTGACATTGATCAGGGAGACCGATCAATAATAAGTGACTTAAAATGTCACTGACAAGTGATAAATTAATAATGTATGTTTTTATTGATAATTTGTGTTTTTTCATAATTACCCTAGATGACTCCTCTCTCTTTGTAGGGCAGGGTCATCCAGGGACTGTAATAATGATCAGATCCCTCATATTGGCCAGGAGTGATCTGATCATCATCAGCCCACTTTGATCTTGATTTGCATTTGACCTTGAAGCACCCTGGACACAGCATTGACTGATATTTAGTCCCCACAAACCTGTGGGGACTAATATTAACCCCTGCAATGGGGTCATACACAATCGTGGCATTGAAGGGGGTTAACATCATCTCTCTTAACTGAGCAATCTGGAAGCAGGGGAGGGTTGGTGTCAAGCTGTATGTCAAGCTGATAGGAACTTAGTGAGGAACCCAGTATGAAGACTATCTTCCTGAAGCTGCGGGAAGGTTTAGAAGATAAGGCAAAACCAGAAACAGTCTGAAGGTCAGGGCGGGAGAGAGCAGCAAGGTCAGAAGCCAGCGGTCGGGTTAGGAGAAGACAGGATCAACGAAGTACAAAGCCAAGGGATCAGAAGCCAGGAATCAGAATCAGGGAGCGCAAACTACTGTATTTGCTCGATTATAAGACAAGGTTTTTTCCAGAGCAAATGCTCTGAAAAATACCCCTCGTCTTATAATCGGGGTCGTCTTATAATCAGACCTCAACTAGGTCTGACTATGAGACTAAGCTCCAGATCCCCCGCAGCGATGCAGGGGACCTGGATCCTCCTGCCCCCTCCCTCAATTTACCGGTACTTCTGAGTCCCCGGTGCTTAGTCCGGGCAGCGTGTAGAGCTCTCCGCGATTCGCGTACACAGCTTCCGCTGCAGCTGGGAGGAGGTGCGGTTAGCGACGGGAGTTGTCTGCGACCATCGCGCAGACCTTCCCGGCTGTCAGAGATCAGAGTTCCCTGACAGCCGGGGAAGGTCTGCGCGATGGACGCAGACAACCCCCGCTGCAAACCGCACCTCCTCCCGGCTGCAGCGGAAGTTGTCTACGCGAATCGCGTAGAGCTCTACACGCTGCTTGGACTCCGCACCGGGGACTCAGAAGCTCCGGTAAGTTTGGAGGAGGGAGTGTTAAATGGGGGCATAAGGCATTTCTGTAGGCAGAGTGCTTTGTGAAATGCCTTTTAACCCCCTTAATGCCACTCTGCCTCCAGAAATGCCTTTTAACCCTCTATACGCCACTCTGCCTCCTGAAAGCCTTATACCTCCCTATATACCACTCTGCCCCATAATATGCCTTTAACCCCCTAAATGCCAGAGTGGAATATAGGGGTTGTAACGGGTTCACCAAGAGAGCTGTAGTAACTCCCAAAGATCACCCACATGTATCCTCCTGTTGTCCCTGGAATCACTTCCAGCACCAGCCAGCATGCGCGCCTTGGAACCCTGCTATGTGTACCCAATAAGTAGACACAACTACCTTGAACTGAGTACAGCAGGAATGAACAGTTTATTGATGTAAAACAGACTCGTATATCCAGAGAACACTATTAACATAAATTAACAGATATATGCATACAACCCAACCTTTAATCCCCAGGCAGCAATCCTATTGATGGGATTAATTAAACAATGGAGTTCCTGCCTGTTTGGCAGCCAGGCTGGAGCCATCTCTGAGTACCTTGGGCTCCTGTATGACAGGACATTCTGGAGGCAGAGTGGCACATAGGGGGTCAAAAGGCATATCATGGGGCACAGTGGCATTTAGAGGGTATAAGGCATTTCTGGGGCAGAGTGGCAAGCCAGGGGGCAGATGTGCATAACTGGGGGGCAGGTTAAAAAAAAAGGAAATAAAAACAAAATATTTTTCACAATCATAGCTTTTATTAAAAAAAAAATGTTCACAGTTTACATGAATTAACATTTACTGGTAAAACTTTTTTCCTATAGGGTTGTCTTATGTTCAGGCTTTTTCTTTTTTTCATAAATTAATATTCAGATTTTGGGGGGTCGTCTTATAATCAGGGTCATCTTATAATGAAGCAAATAGGATAAATAGCTCTGTATAGAACAATAACTGAGCACTGAGTGAAGCTCCGTGCCAGTTTTTAACCCCTTAATGACAATTGCCGGTCCTGGCACGGCACGGAAAAGCATGTGCTTTACGACAATTGACGTGCCAGGACCGGCACGTCTTTAAACGGGTGCAGAAAGCGATCTACTATCGCTTTCTGCACCCAAAAAGCGTTGCTGAATGCCTCGACCTCGAGGCATTCAGCAACGCCGCGATCGGCACGAAGGGGCCATCTCTGGCCCCTCCACGGGGCGTCAACATCTGCCATACTTTGTATGGCGGCGGACGCCCGTTTTAAAAGCGTTTAGGAGGCGATCGACGATCGCCTCCTAAACTTAAATGGTGTCGCTGGAATGCCTCGATCAGGAGGCATCCAGCGACACCAAACACTAACCTTTTGATGGGTTGTGACCGCTCCGGAGAGCGGTCACAGCCGCAGCTGCCGGCAATCTTCGCCATCAAGGAAGATGGCCGCCGTCCTGTAACAGGAACCACAAATTTTAAAAGTTCGCTAGATGGTCTAGACCATCTAGAGAACTTTGGCTCCACTTGCAGGTTGAATACAGGTACTGCATTCACCATGCAAGTCAATGGAGCCCAGCTTTCTAATCACAGTGTGATTAGTAAAAATAAATTAAAAAATAAAATAAAATTAATAATAATTAGAAAAAAATAGTAAAAAAAACAGTAAAATGTAAAAATCATTTCCCACTGATGTCACTATCAGGGGAACCTCCAAGTTGAAAAAAAAATGTTAAAATTTTTTTAAAAAAAAAATAATAATAAAAAAAAATATATATATAAAAAATATATTTTTGTGAGCAAGTCCTAAAATTAGCATATTAGCTTAAAACAATTCTCGCATGGAAAGAGTTAAAATACTGGCATATTAAATGCCCGTGGGGTGTCTACTTTTAAAAAATGTATGATTTGATGGGGTAAATTGAATGGGCCAGGTTCAACAACGTCCCAATTAACACGGGGGGAAGGATGGCCACACATCTAATTTCCAATTAGAAAAATGCACACGTACCAAATGTGGCCTTTTAGTTCCCCCAAAAAATGACACACCCATGCATGTGGGGTATCACTGCACTCAGGAGATGTTGCTGAACACATTATGGGGTGTCGTGTGACAGCGGCATATACCAGGAGCTGTAAATTCATACATAAAGTAGGTGTGTGTGGGAAAAATACACACAAAAATATTACTGCAAACTTTGAAAAAATGCTGGTGGTAAAATGTGTGCATGCAAAGAGTTAAAATACCAGCATTTAAAATACCCTGTGGTGTCTAGTTTTGAAAAATATATGGTTTTGTTGGGCACACTGAAATGGCCTGGCTCAAAGATGTACCAAATAGGGCATGGGCAGTGGATCCCAAATGCCAAAGTTCAACATTGAAAAAAGCGCATGCCCCAAATGTGGCCCTTTTGCCCCAAAACAGCCAGGCAAAATCATTCATGTGGGGTATCGCTGTACTCAGGAGATGTTGCTGAACACATATTGGGGTGTTTTGTGATAGTGACATATACGAGAACATTTTAATTCATACCTGAATTAAAATGTGTGTGGAAAACCAAATGCAAAAAAATGACTACCACAAAGTTTGACAAAGACTGGTGGTAGATATGGTGCATGGAAAGAGTTAAAATACTAGCATTTGAAATACCCTGGGGTGTCTAGTTTTCAAAAATATATGGGTTTATTGGGCACACTGAAATGGCCCGGCTCAAAGATGTACCAAATAGGGCATGGGCAGTGGATCCCCAAATGCCAAGGTTCAACATTGAAAAATGCGCATGCCCCAAATGTGGCCCTTTTGCCCCCAAACAGCCAGGCAAAATCATTCATGTGGGGTATCGCTGCGCTCAGGAGATGTTGCTGAACACATATTGGGGTGTTTTGTGATAGTGACATATACGAGAACATTTTAATTCATACCTGAATTAAAATGTGTGTGGAAAACCAAATGCAAAAAAATGACTACCACAAAGTTTGACAAAGACTGGTGGTAGATATGGTGCATGGAAAGAGTTAAAATACTAGCATTTGAAATACCCTGGGGTGTCTAGTTTTCAAAAATATATGGGTTTATTGGGCACACTGAAATGGCCCGGCTCAAAGATGTACCAAATAGGGCATGGGCAGTGGATCCCCAAATGCCAAAGTTCAACATTGAAAAATGCGCATGCCCCAAATGTGGCCCTTTTGCCCCCAAACAGCCAGGCAAAATCATTCATGTGGGGTATCGCTGCGCTCAGGAGATGTTGCTGAACACATATTGGGGTGTTTTGTGATAGTGACATAAACGAGAACATTTTAATTCATACCTGAAGTAAAATGTGTATGACAAAACAAATGCAAAAAAATGACTACCATAAAGTTTGACAAAGACTGGTGGTAGATATGGTGCATGGAAAGAGTTAAAATACTAGCATTTGGAATACCCTGGGCTGTCTAGTTTTCAAAAATATATGACTTGATGGGGTAAATTGCATTGGCCGGGTTCAAAGATACCCGAAATGGCACAAGGGGGGAAGAATTACCAGATTTGGAAAAAATGGCTTTGAAATAGCAAAACGCTACCTGTACTTATTGCCCCATAATGGGTAGAAAAAAGCAAAAAAACATAAAAACATTGGGTATTTCTAAACTCAGGACAAATAGTAGAATCTATTTAGCAGGTTTTTTCATTACCTTTTATAGATGAGTAAAAGATTTTTCAACTAAAAGTTAGAAACAGTCATTTTTTTCTAAATTTTTCACCATATTTTATAATTTTTTTAATAGTAAATAATATGATACAATCAAAACAATGTCATCTAAAGAAAGCCCTTCTTGTCCTGAAAAAAACAATATCTAATGTGTGTGGGTTCAGTAAACGGGAAAGAAGAAAATTACAGCTAAACACAAGCAGCGCAGAAATGTTAAAAAGGCCATTGTCACAAAGGGTACAAAAAGTAAAATCAGCCTTTGTCTCGAAGGGGTTAAATCCTCCACTAGATGTCGCCCCCCCGCATGGTGCCATTGACATGTGCTCCCAGGCTACGTCCTGCAGGAAGCTAGAAAAGGCAGGAGGGGGGGCACGCGCACGGGCACCTAGACTCAGTTGCCGGAGCTAATGCCTGGAGGACGGAGGTTACGGGGGCGTGGAAGCTAGTACCCGCCATCAGCGGGTACTCAGGTGAGTTGCTACGGCGAGGATTCTCTCTGCATCGCCGCGGACCCTGACAGTACCCCCCCCGAGGGGAGGCCTTCCGACTCTAGCGAGACCGGGGTGATCAGGATGGCGGCGGTGGAAGTCTGATATTAACTCTGGAGCATGAATGTCTCTGGCAGGTTCCCAAGAATCTTCCTCCGGGCCATAACCTTTCCAGCGAGTGAGGTATTGTATACGACCCCTGTGACTCCGAGAATCCAGAATGTTTTCAACCTCATATTCTTCTACGTCATTCACTAGGACGGGAGCCGGAGGATTAGGGCACCGGCCAGGATAAGGATTGGCGATCCATGGTTTAAGGAGGGAAACGTGGAATACTGGGTGAATAGTCATGGTGCTAGGTAAGCGGAGCTCAACTACCACGGGAGAAATGAGATGGGAAATAGGAAAGGGTCCTATGAATTTTGGGCCCAGTTTCTTGGTGGGTCAATCCAGACGAAGATGTTTAGTCGATAGCCAAACCTTGTTGCCAGGTTTAAACGTGGGAGCATCAGAACGGTGACGATTAGCAAAAAACTTGTGTCTTAGTTGGGTCCTTTTGAGTATCTCTCGCAACATATTGTAGGTAGAAATCAGTTTACTAATGTGTTCAGAAACTGACGGTACTTCACACAAAACCGGGGAACCTGGGAGCATGATGGGGTGATAACCATAGTTGGCGTAGAAGGGAGACGTATTAATGGACTGGTGGAAGTGATTATTGTAGGCAAATTTAGCCAAAAGGTAAGTAGCTATCCCAATCATCCTGTAGATATGTAGTGAAGCAGCGTAAGTATTGTTCAAACGTCTGATTCGTACATTCTGTCTGCTCATTGCTCTGTGGATGAAAGGCCGTAGAGAGTGATCGTTGAACATGTAATTGCGAACAGAAGGCCTTCCAAAATTGAGAGGTGAACTGGGAGCCGCCGTCCGAGATTATGTTAGTTGGTAGGCCGTGTAGGCGGAAGATCTCTCGTATAAAGAGGGAGGCTGTCTTGTGGGCGGAAGGAAGGTGGTTGATAGGAATAAAATGTACCATTTTGGTAAAGCGGTCAACCACTACCAAGGATTGAAGAGTCAGAACAAAAATCAAGTCGTTATGGTAAAAATATCCATTACGATAGCATAAACCAGGGATGTCAGGGGGGCAAGTCTTCTTAGACTGTCTGTGCACCGAATCCCATACCGAGATGGTCCCTGCCAGGAAGTGAGAAGGTGAGAGGATTGTGTCACAGTCAGATGAGGTTGACGAGGTTGCTTCGTGCATCCAAGACAGAGCATCAGCCTTGGTGTTACGGGAGCCAGGACGGTAGGTGATGTGTAATGGGAATCTGGTAAAAAAATAACGACCATCGTGCCAAGCGAGGTTGAAGTTGTCTAGCAGTAGGTAAATATTCAAGGTTTTTATGGTCGGTCAGGACGGCGGTGGGATGTAGGGTGCCTTCCAGGAAGTGTCGCCATTCTTCAAGGGCTAATTTTATGGCTAATAGCTCTTGTTCACCTATGCAGTAGTTCCTCTCCGCAGGAGTGAGGGTTCTGGAGAAGAAGGCCACTGGATGGAGTTGATTATCCTCTGTGAGAGGACAGTGCCTACCGCACTGTCCAATGCGTCGACTTCGAGCGTATATGGTTTTTGGGGAACAGGGAGTTGGAGGATGGGAGCGGAGGCAAATTTATTTTTTCAATAGTTGAATGCTCTCTGAGCCACCTCAGTCCACAGGAATCTTTGTTTCTTAGAGGTGAGGTTAGTAATGGGCTGAATTATTTTGGAAAAATCACGTATGAATTTATGGTAAAAGTTAGCAAAACCAACGAACTGCTGTACAGCTTTACGATCTACAGGTGTGGGCCAGTTGAGAATAGCTGTCACTTTCTTAGGATCCATTTCAATGCGGGTTGGGGATAGGATACATCCTAGAAATTCTACTCTTTGTACTTCGAATAAACATTTTTCAAGCTTGACTTAGAGATTGTTCTTTCTTAGACGTTGTAACACTTGACAAACATGCACGCGATGTTCCTCCAAGGTTGGGGAAAAAATTAAAATATCATCCAAGTACACGATAACGAAGTGGTCAAGGATATCATGAAACACCTCATTAACAAAATGCTGGAAAGTGGCTGGAGCATTACATAAGCCAAATAGCATGACGAGGTATTCAAAATGTCTATATCGACATCGAAAAGCTTCCACTCGATGCCACCACGGATTCTAACCAGAAAAGCTCCACATAGGTCAAGTTTGGTGAAGATCTTAGTGGATTGGACATGTTCAAGTAGCTCTGGGATAAGTGGTAACGGGTAACGGTTCTTTATTGTAATATTGTTCAGTTCACGGTAATCAATACAAGGCCTCAGCCCCCCATCCTTCTTATGAACGAAGTAGAAGGCCGAATTAATCCTTTTGCCAGATTCTCTTTAATATAGTCCTTAAGGGTGGTGAGTTCAGGTTCGGAGAGGGGATAAATGCGACCAAAGGGTATAGCGGCAACAGGTAGGAGATCAATAGGGCAATCGTAAGGTCTGGAAGGGGGTAACTTGTCCGCACTCTTCTTTTCGAAGACATCTCTGAATTGACGGTAAGGACAGAGGGATTCAGGGTTAAGGCAGTTGAAAGTACAGAAGGAAGATGAAAACTGCAGTACTCCTGTCTCCCAGTTGATGAGGGGATAATGTTACAGGAGATGGAACGACATCAAACCGAATGGTTTCAATATGGCCATTCCCTATTTTAAGAGTTAGTGGAACGGTCTCCCTAGTAATAGGACCAGTCTTAAGGGGGCCACCAGTTGAATAGCCACTGGGTTCTTCTTAAGACATGAGGGAATTCTAAGGGCGTGCAGTGTGTCACAATCGATGAAATTCCTGCTTGTTCCTGAGTCCACCATAGCTGAAAGGTGTGCAGAATCTTTAGTCCACTGCAATGAGACAGAAACAGATAGGTGAGGAGACAAGCAGGGGCGTCTTCTGGAAAGTGTGTGTAGTAGAGGAGTAGGATCCTTACCCTGGTTATAGCGGGCACAGGCTCTACATTCTTGATACCGGTGGCCTGCTTTGCCACAGTACATACATAGATTCAAAGTTCTACGACGCTGTCACTCTTCAGCGTACAATATCTATTTGCATAGGTTCTTCATTGGAAGAAGGAGATGGGATTCTTTGTGGGTTACTTGCTGGAATCCAGCTGGAGCTGGAAGTCTGGCGTTCAGACCGTCTTTCACGTAGTCTCCTGTCAATCTGTGTTACCAGGCATATGAATTCCTCTAAAGACGAAGGAATCGAAGTTCGTGAAAGTTCGTCTTTGACAGCCTCAGACAGGCCCCAGCGAAATTGATCATGAAGGGCTGCCTCATTCCAATGAGACTCCAGAGCCAGGCGCCTGAATTCTGCGACATATTCCTCCACGGGACACCGACCTTGTTTTAGGGTACGTAGGGTGGTTGCCACAGAGGAGACCCTGAAGGGATCTCCATAGAGAGAGTCTAATGCCTCCCGAAAGGATCTCCAAGAGTCCAATAAACTATTGTTGCTGTGTAGAAGATGATGTGCCCAGAGTTGGGGTTCTCCAAGAGCAAGGAGATAACTGTGTGAACTTTAATATAGTCCGTAGCATAGGTTTGAGGTCTCAGGCGAAACAGGATCTCACAGGAGGTTATGAACGTACAGTACTTGCTCCGATCCCCAGCGAAACGTTCAGGTAAAGGAACTTGAGGTTCTAAAGCTGACGCGCCTTCCAGATGGGGTGGCAGCAGGTGGAACAAGAGGTGCTTGGTCAGTAGAGGCGTTTTGTTGCATTTGAAGGTGGTGTACCTGTTGTCGCAGATGATGTTGTTCAGCCTGAATCTCCTGCAGCGTGTGTTGAAAATTAGACAATTGTTGGGTAAGGGTAAGTGTTTGCCAATCCTGCAGGTTCCATATTTAGGCTCAGTTATGTCAAGCTGTATGTCAAGCTGATAGGAACTTGGTGAGGAACCCAGTATGCAAACTATCTTCCTGAAGCTGTGGGAAGGTTTAGAAGATAAGGCAAAACCAGAAACAGTCCGAAGGTCAGGGCGAGAGAGAGCAGCGAGGTCAGCAGACAAGCCAGCGGTCAGGTTAGGAGAAGACAGGATCAACGAAGTACAAAGCCAAGGGTCAAAACCAGGAATCAGAATCAGGGAGCGCAAACTAAATAGCTCTGTATAGAACAATAACTGAGCACTGAGTGAAGCTCAGTGCCAGTTTTTAAATCCTCCACTAGATGTCACCCCCGCCCCCAGCATGGTGCCGTTGACGTGCGCTCCCAGGCTACGTCCTGCAGGAAGCTAGAAAAGGCAGGAGCGGGCGCTCACACGCACCTAGACACAATTGCCAGAGCTGATGTCTGGAGGACGGAGGTTGCGGTGGTGTACCAGGTACATCCCGGTCTTTAAGGGGTTAATTCATGTGTTAACTGACAATTATTTTAGTTACCATATTAACATACATTTAAACGTCCACAGAGAAGAAACAGAAAATCTGAAATAAATTGCAACTTCTATTTAATGCTCAAAACTTTGAAGCTGCTTTTTCACTAATTTTCTCCTTTTGATGTATTTTATTTATATTATACTTGTTTATACTGGTGATTTGACTCCTTCTCAAACACCCACTTCCGGGTCCATATAATGTGCTTGAACTTTTTCAAATCCAGCCTATGATTAAGAGCCAAAAAGGCTCGAAATGCATTAGGCCAGTCTTTTACTCCCTGCTGATTGTCCCCCCATGTTTATTGCCACCTAATAAAGTCCTTTAGTTTACAATTTTGGTGGCGTTATTTGGATTGTGTTCAGTTTGTCGGTCTCGTTCTCTGCAGTGTTGCATTGTTTTCTCCGCATCTTCATTTTGTATTGCTTTTGGCTTGGACGCTAGATCCTAAGTTTGCTGACCAGGTAACCCTGTCCCCCTGCATTTGGAGTGGCATATATAGTTTTACACAGCTTACTACAGTTTGGTGTTTCTCTAGTTTGTTTTTTTGTTTATATATTCTATTGGGGAATTTTAAAGGGAAATGTGCTGCCTAAATAGCAACATATTCCCCTAATTAACTCAAGCTGAAAGCTACAAATATGTCTTTTTTTAGTGGGTTCAATTTAAAAAAAAAAATAAGACGGCATTGTGGGTTGCCATCTGCATTATGTAGATTGATACCTTCTTATACCATGTGTTTGTTTTTCTCCTGATGAGATATGGCTGCAAAAGTTGATCTGCCAGACCAACTCCCCATATACCTATTGTAGGCCTTGATGCAGACTGGAGTCCTACAGACCTATGCTCTTCCCATGGACAGAAACAGACACAGTGGCATCATCATGGATGTCATGGATGATGCTTAAAATGCACACATTCTTCCTATCTCTGTACTTTACTGCCAAAATTTCTTCTTGGTGCAAAGCTAAAGATGCCACAATTTCTAATTTGGTACCCTTAATCTGTTCTGGGAACCCTCTTCTGTTTGCCTTATGGTTTAGTAAGGGAAAAGCAAGGTCCCAAACAATATTCTCACTTGTCCCCATATGGTCTGGGCAACTTGGTGGGTCAAGCTGGACATCTTTCCCCTCTTATGCCCAGAAAGAATGTGTGCAACCACTATCACTTTCATACAATTTAAAAAATGTAACCCCATACCAGGAACTTTAGAGGGGATTTATTGTATGAACCCTAACCTGTTACCTTTCGCCGGCGGGTCTGTCCAGGGAGCTCCTCTGCTGCCGTCCTCGGTGCTATGGAGGTGCACACACGTGCACGCTGTCATGGCGGCCAGGAATCCTTACCCAGCAACTGCGTACGTCACGCTAGGGGGCGGGTCCTCCCGCTTTTTATCTGATTGGCTGATTATTGCCTGCAGCTGTTTGGCACCAAATTTAAACCCCCTGCTCACTCTAATCTGAGCCCTTGTGTGGTACAAACGTTATCACTGTCTCAGTGTGCTATATTCTGATTTACTGGTTACCTGACTCCTGCTTTGTTCCTGACTACTCTTTGATCGCCGCCTGGATTGACTTTGGATTGCTTTTTGGACTTTGCCTGTTTGCTGCCTGCCTCGACCTTGGACTGTGACCTGTTTATGCTATTGGAACTTTCCTGCTGTTGTCCCACTATTCCTCCTGCTACTACCCGTCCTGATATCCTACCATTCTGCAAACGGGACCCGTCTCTCGTCGAATTGTTACATAACCAGAATTTAAATTTCATTAGGGACTCATCAATACAAATTTCTCTCTGGGGGTATACACTGCAGAAAATTTGATTTGGAAGTGGGTAATAAGCAGGCACATAACATAATGGGGGTTATCTCTGGAAAGTTAATACCGTTGCCTAGTTATGGTCTTAGGGAAAAGTGGAGTTTAAATAATGGGGTTTATGCCCCAGTAGGACCTAATGGTGCCTTTTTCATTATCTCTATTGGAGGATCGGATTTCACTGAAAGCGCTGCCATTTTGGCAGAAGTTCACACTGCAACAAATTTTGTTGCCAAATTAAAAATTCCTCGATCTTTGTCCAAACCGAATGGACAGGGAATGTAATTCATTGCCCGAAAACAAATGGGTCAAAAACGAGCCAAAAAATGGAAGTGTTTCAATCAGACCTGTTGCCACTTGTGTATAAAATCAAGTACCTAGCCATGCAGTCTGCAGTTAACCCCTTCAGTCTCCTATGGACGTACCGGTACGTCCAAAAAAACACGTCCCAGGAATCCCCTATGGACGTCCGTGCAGCGGCAGGGACACATCGTTTGATAGACTGGACTCCCCACTGACAGCAGAAAACTGTTACATTTTTAAAAATTACAGATTTAAAAATAAATAAATAAATCACCAAAACAATACAATAAATAGTATTTTAACCCCTTAACGACCTTTGCCGGTTCAAAAAATTAAATAAGCTTAGAAAGTGATCAACGATCACTTTCTTCGCTTAAACAGCGTTACTGTAATGCCTCGATGTCGAGGCATTCAGCAAGGCCGAGATCGGCATCGGGGGCCATGTCTGTTTTAAAAGCGTTTAGGAGGCGATCAACGCCTAATCATCTAACTATGGTATCAAAAGAAAGCTCTATCTCTCCTTGAAAAAACAATATATAGTTTACAGGGGGAAAACTATTCACAGGAAAAGAGAATAATCGCTGAACCGACATAGTGCAAAAATGGCAAAATTGTTCCGGGACTTTAGGTACCAAAAACCCCTGGGATTGAAGGGGTTAATAGCATTTGTCGTTCTGGGACATTCTGAAGAGCTCAGTGAATTCAAGCATTGTACTTTGATAGGATGCCACCTTTGCAAGTCAGTTCATGACATTTTATCTATCTCTCTATCAATTACTGTAGGGTAACACTGAGTGAGGATAGAACAGGTTATATTAGTTTTGTAAGACCAAATCTGAATTTGCAAGGGAACCGAATATATAACCAATTGTGAAAGGACATCTATGCCCCTCCCTTATCCACATCCCTATCATGACCCTGCCTCTTCTTGGTTAAGCCCCTCCCTTGTGGTTAAATGCTCTAATATCTATTTTCCAGTATTTGTAGTAAAAAAAAATAATAATTTAAACAGTGTAAACAAATTTTAATATGTGGTTTTCACACATCACATAATTATTATTAAATATTTATTAACAAATATTGGCAGCAATTGAAAAATACAAGTAATTATGTTCATAAATATATAAATACAGAAAGGAAATCTGCAAAATATAAAAGCAAGTATATTAACTATGACATAATGTGTCATCACCATATACTGAGCCAGACATTGATGGTGGTATAGCATAACTGCCATCACTGTATACTGTGCCAGACAATGACAATAGTACAGCATAACTGCCATCACTATATACTGAAACAGACATTGGCGGTGGTACAGCATGACTACCATCAGGGCCGGACTGGCCCACCAGGATACCGGGAAATTTCCCGGTGGGCCGGCAGGTCCGTGGGCTGGGACCAGGGGCGGGCTGGGACCTGAGCGGCCGCTGGGTGCTGATGCGGCCGGCCAGCGCTACTATAATACTTTTTTCTTAATTTAATATGGCAAGCTGGTCCGGCTTGCCATATTAAATTTTAAAAATGTATTACAGTATCGCCGGCCGGCCGCATCGGCACCCAGCAGCCGTGTGCGATGGCCGCTTAGTGATGGGAGCAGCGTGAGGGGTGAAAGCTCCGCCCCCTCGCACTGACCTTTCACCCCTCACGCTGCTCCCATCACGATGCAGCCATCAGATTGCTGGGAATGTAATCTGAACGGCCAATGCGTGCTGATGCCGCCGGCCGGCTCTGCTTTAATACTTTTTTTTTTTTACTTTATATGGCGAGCCGATCCTGCTTACCATATAAAAAAAAAAAAAAAGTGTTAAAGTAGCTCCGGCCGGGGGCATCAGCACGCACCGGCCGTTTAGATTACATTCCCAGCAGTCTGATGGCTGCATAGTGATGGGAGCAGCGTGAGGGGTGGAAGCTCCGCCCCTCGCACTCAGACTGCTGCAGCACCGGATGTCAGGTCAGTGACATCCTGTCAGGAGAGAGAAGAGAACAGTGTGCGGCTATCAGAGGACGGAAGTCAAGAGAAGTAGAAGGTGAGTATAGTAATGTATTTTTTTGTACAAAATGTATAATATTTTTTTGAATGTGTTAAAAACAAAAAAAAAAATCGGCATGTGTGTGTATGTAAGTGTGTCCCCCTATATGCCACTCTGCCTCCAGAAATGCCTTTTACCCCCCTATATGCCACTCTGTCCCATGACATGCCTTTTAACCCCCTATATGCCAGAGTGGCATATATGGGTATAAGGCATTTCTGGATGCAGAGTGACATATAGGGGATTAAAAGGCATATGATGGGACAGAGTGGCATATAGGGGAACGTAAGGCTTTTTTGGAGGCAGAGTGCCCCATGATATGCCTTTTAACCCCCTTTATGCCACTCTGCCTCCAGAAATGCCTTATACCCATATATGCCACTCTGTCCCATGATATGCCTTCTAACCCCCTATATGCCACTCTGCCATATAGGGGGTTAAAAGGCATATCATGGGACAGAGTGGCATATAGGGGTATAAGGCATTTCTGGATGCAGAGTGACATATAGGAGGTCAAAAGGCATATCTGGAGGTATAGTGGCAAAAAGAGGGTTAAAGGCATATCACGGGGCAGAGGGGCATATAGGAGGGTTGAGGCATATCAGGGAGGCAGAGTGGCATATGGGGGTTAAAAGGCATATCATGGGACAGAGTGGCATATAGGGGGGGCATAAGGCTTTTCTGGAGGCAGAGTGCCCCATGATATGCCTTTTAACCCCCTTTATGCCACTCTGCCTCCAGAAATGCCTTATACCCCCTATATGCCACTCTGTCCCATGATATGCCTTTTAACCCCCTATATGGCAGAGTGGCATATAGGAGGTTAGAAGGAATATCATGAGACAGAGTGGCATATAGGGGTATAAGGCATTTCTGGATGCAGAGTGACATAGAGGAGGTCAAAAGGCATATCTGGAGGTATAGTGGCAAAAGGGGGGTTAAAAGGCATATCACGGGGCAGAGTGGCATATAGGAGGGTATAAAGCATATCGGGGAGGCAGAGTGGCATATAGGAGGGCATAAGGCTTTTCTGGAGGCAGAGTGCCCCATGATATGCCTTTTAACCCCCTTTATGCCACTCTGCCTCCAGGAATGCCTTATACCCCCTATATGCCGCTCTGTCCCATGATATGCCTTTTGACCCCTATATGGCAGAGTGGCATACAGGGGGTTAAAAGGCATATCATGGGACAGAGTGGCATATAGGGGGTATAAGGCATTTCTGGAGGCAGAGTGGCATATAGGGGGTTAGAAGGCATATCAGGGGGGCAGAGTGGCAAGCCTGGGGGCAGATGTGCATAACTCGGGGGTAGGTTGGCAAATAAAAGGAAAAAAAAAAACATGTCTCAATCATAGCTTATATTAAATATGAAAAAATAGTCTACATGAATTAATAAAGAAACAAAAGTTTCTTACCAGAATATCGTGAAGAATAATGTGATCACTGTTTTGTTCCACTTTTTCATCTAAAATGTTCGCAGTAGTAAATGTTTTGATCCCATTATGTGTAATGTATTTAATTTATTAGGGCCTTTTAACACTTTTGCTTTCTGGCATTTTAATACAAATAATGAGATACAAAGAATGGCGAATAGTGTGAGTCGGGAATGTATAAGGGGTGCGTGTGGTTAAAGAGCGCGACCGTGAGATAAACTATATGGGGCTGGTTTTTCCAGGGCTGCTTTTCCGTCCCAGTCCGGCCCTGACTACCATCACTATTTACTGAGGCAGACACTGATGATATTGCCACAATCAGTACCTTGTTCAATATACAGTGCATTGTACACCTTAACTCCCATCACTGGGATGGCACTGATGATGGTACACAATACCCTCGCTCCCGAGGTCCGCGGGTCCCTGTTATACTTGCCTCACGTTGAGGCAATGGGAAAGCGGCAGGCAAGGGATCTCCTGTCACAAACGCTCCCCCTGCTAGTAAATAGTGGCACCGAGTGCGTTTTTGTCTGACCAGAAGGAAGGGGTGTGCAAGTGACATCAGTGGAGGGATAAGCGTCACGGACTGGGTCCATACGGATGACTGAGAAGACCCAGCGCGCCCAAAGATTGTGTGCAGGAGTCACAGTGCAGTAGTGGAGTTGGACAGGGCTTGGTGCAGGGTGAACGCACTCACCTGGGTGTATCTAGGGTTGTGCAGCCAAACACCAGCGCCCTGATATAGCAACGGATGTAGTCCAGAACGAAGTGAAATCCTGCAGGCACCCTGGAACAGACATGAGACATCACACAAGTCTCATGTGCGGGATGCTGCAGGCTGGAAATATGGAAGCTAAGCAGAGAAATATAGCAGACACATAACAAGCAAGGGACAGGGAGACCAGGCACGAAACATAACCAGACAAGATATACATGTTACAGGGCACAACAGGGAACAAGACAAGGAATAAACATAACCAGACAAGATATACAAAACACAGGGCACAACAGGGAACAAGACAGGACACCCCGCTGCCGGGGATACAGGACAGGACACCCCGCTGCCGGGGATACAGGACAGGACACCCCGCTGCCGGGGATACAGGACAGGACACCCCGCTGCCGGGGATACAGGACAGGACACCCCGCTGCCAGGGATACAGGACAGACTGACACACATAAATACAGAAACTAGCCTAGGACTGATTGATAACTATTGGAGATTCCGTCACATCTTATGGCCATAGTATGCTTAGCCCACCACTACGCCAAAGTACTCCAATGACGGTGGGTCCTAACGCTAATCCCTGCTGACAAAGATACGAAACAAACCAAACATGTAAACCAAACATGTAAACCAAACATGTAAACCAAACATGTAAACCAAACACATAGCACTGAGACATACCTTTAGACTGCAGACTGAGACAAACAGAACACACGTGAGGGACACACCTTATAAAGGATACAAAGCAAAAGCAAAGAGCTGAAGCAGAAGCAAGGAATGGGAGACCAGAACAGCGCAAAAGGAAATCCAGGAATGGATTGAAGCAAAACAGAGAAACTGAAGCAAGATAGAAATGCAGCTCTGCAGCCTGGGTAGAATGTGACAATAAGGCTTCAGCCAGCGCCATATTTTAAAATCGGGAAGTTCTACTTCTGTGGTGAGTGCTCTGGCTAACGGTAAACGTGACAGTATCACTATAAGAGGGCCATCAGACACATGCTTTCCATACCTTTCCCATGTCTCTTTGTCCTCACCTGCAGCTCCCTTTTCTCTTACTCCACCTTTTCATTTTAGGTTTTGCCTCCTCTTTTTTTCTTTATTTTATCTTCTTTAAGTAATGGCCTTCAGGTTTGGCAGTGGGTGTGGCTTTAGTGCTGAGCACCGGGATATGATATTAAATGCCGGTGCACATACATTTATACACAGACATTCATGCTTACACACACTTATTTCTAGACATTCATGCTCACACACTTATACACAGACCTTCATGGTCTCACACTTATTGTCAGGCTATGGAGCTGCTTATCTCTGGCTTTTCCTTTTTCTCAGCTCCTCATTCCATCCCCTGTGTCCCTTGCTGGTTATGCTTTATTCAGTTTCCCATTTATTTCTCTATCGATATGTTTCTTGCTCGGCCTCCCTGATTCTTGCTAAGATCCACTTGCTCGCTCTGTCCCCTTGCTCGCTGACTCCCCTTGCTGGTTGTTTCTCTATACCCTCTGATAATACTCTGCTTAGCTTCCCTAATCCCAGCCTGCAACATCCTGCATATTTCTCTGTAAAGCTATGTCTCATGCCTTCTCCAGGATGCCTACAGGAGATCACCAGATTTTTTTCTGGACAACATCCGCTGCTATGTCAGGGCCTTGGTTGTGGCCGCACAACCCTAGGTGCTCAACACCCGGGAGAGTGCAATTACCCTGCACCAGGTCCTGTCTGACTCCGCTACTGCGCAGTAACTCCTGAATACCATCATTGGGCGCACTGGGTCATTACAGTAGTCTGTATGGACCCCGTTTGTGACACTTATACCTAGAGAGACATTCATGCTTACACACACTTATACATATACATTCATGCTCACAGGCATACATACATACCCCCTTCCCTCCTATACCCACTACTGCAGCGTTTGATGTGTGTTTGATGGGTCAGTTTAGCCCTTCATACACTACTTTGTATGCCTTTTCTTTCACAGATCTATTTTTTGGGTGAAGAATTGCGTAATTACCAACTGCTATGCATTTTATTTCACTTTTTACACCTGTTCCATTCCAATATATTCTTAAATATCGTAAATAAATTAACCTAGATGACAATGTTTGTACAGCTAATGTCATGCATATCCCATAAATGATGATAAGAGTTTTTCTTGTTAAACAAATAATAGATGAGGCACTATATGAATCACCAAAAAGTACATACCTTTAGGGAAAAGACATTAAAAGGGTAAGAAGAGAGTTTGAGTGCTTGTTAGGTTATGGTAGTCTTTACAGTGATAAATATTTGTTATAACTGTATGCTCTCAAAAGTAGCTATGCTTTCAAATATTCATTGCAGAGGTTGGAGCCTTTTCATTGTGATATTGTCAATATAATGTGCCCAGTGTAATTATCCTGAATGTCATTTCATGATCCTGTAGCCTTAGCTGGCATATTTATGTGTCAAAACTGCTTTCACCACTAAATACATATTACTTCACTATGGCTTCTGCATGCTTGGAGTCTCCCAGGATTTCTTGCAAAGTACCAGGTTAACACATTAACATTCTCCTGATTATTTGCATTTATTAGTTTGAATAGTCTCTCTTAAGGTATTTAACTTCAGAGATATATCTTTAGTATTTCCCATATTTATGTTCTGAAAGAAGTAACTCCTTTTTTTCTTTTTCTTTTTACAGGGTATGCTGGATTCATCATGTGACAGGGGTGTGGGTATATCCTCTTTTGGAATACATCAGTCCCAGAGCCAAAATAATATGTTTTCTTTTAGTCATGTTTATCATTAGCATGTATTATATTTTGGGAGAGAAAATCAACAGCTACATCTGGGAGTCTGAGAAAAGTAAGTTATATAGGTGAGACAACATGTTAACCAACAAAATGACAATACTATATAAGGCAAAGAATAAAGTATGTAGTTTTGAAAAATACATAGTTATTTTAGCATATTATATTATTTCACTGTCTCAAAGTGGTTATGAATGTATCATTTACCTAGAACACTTGTCTTTTTGTGGCTTTCTCATAATTTCATTTTTTTTGAAACCATTGCAACTTATTTTGGAACTCGCTTTCAATGTAAGGAATATGTCAAGTGTTAGCAGAATGCAAGAAATGTTAGTTGTAAGCCCCAAATACCAAGCTGGGCTAAAATGCATTACCAGTATATTTAAAACACTAGTACAATATTTTAAAATATATACACTATTGCATCATGTTTTTATAAAGTAGTTTAATGGTCTGGTGGGCCCACTTTAATCAATGGATCAATAGTTGCAGAGATGCTTGGCTTTATACCCAGAGCAGCCTTCAGAAATATCGGGGCCCAGGACAGGCTTAAAGCCTGGGCTTCCATGCATCTCGTATTAGCCTATCACATGTCTATCCCATTTTCCTGTCAATGTTCCACATCGCCTCACCTTATGTTCCTCCCATAAGCACATCTTATGCTTCAGTTGCACATGCTCTTCCTACCATCCTGACATAGATTGTATTTTCTGTGAGGGCAGGGACGGGCATAAGGTTAGTGCCACCTAGGTGTAGCATTTCTTTGGCACACCTGCTCACACAAATACATACTAACATGTAAACTTGCTCTAACACCCATTTGCTCCAACACACGAAAAATTTTACACACCCGTTCTTTCCCCTGCTCATCCTTTCCATCTCCGTGGCACCAATAACCCTAGGCAATGCAACATCATGCACCAACACCTACCCACACATACACAAATACACGCATGCTTACACCATACACTATCCCACACAGATGCTGACATACACACTCACACTAATACAATAACACACGCAACACCAAACACTCAAAAGTGAACACTGCACTCTTTTACACATGCACACACTATCCAATAACATACACTACTACACACACTGACTAACACTATACATATACATACACTGACTAACAATTTTTTTTCCTAACACCGGAGTCCCTTGAGTGTTCTTCTTTTCTTGGGTTATATATATTAGACATCGATTCGGACAAAATTTTCATTTAGTTTTTGCCTCATTCGTTTTCAGCCAACAAATTTTGTTTTCTGGCCATTCTTTTTTAACAGAATTCGGAGGTCTTTTTTGATTCAGAACGACATTTGGGGAAACATTCGCAAAAGAGGGAGGTCACTGACATTTTCTGGACTCACTTTTTATTATAGAAATTAAAAAAATACGTTCTATATACTTAGTAATGGGAGTTAAGGTGTACAGTCTGGTTCAGTAAATAATGATGGGAGTTATGCTGTACCACCGTCAGTGTCTGGCTCAGTATAAAGTGATGGCAGTTATACTATACCACCATCAATGTCTGGCTCCGTATATAGGACTGGATTTCTCCAGTTTTATAACAAAAAATGAAAGTTCCCACAGAGTAAGGACGGCCAAAGAGGTGTAACAACAGCAGTAGTAGTAGAGCACTGGTCCTGGGCAGGCAGACACTGGCAAATGATAGGCACATGCAGCCTTGTGGAGCAGAACTGGATTTCCCTAATATTATAGATTTTTTTTTTTAAAAAAAGGTTCCCCTAGTGTAAACAGGTGCAGAAGTGGTGGAGCACTGGGCAAGCAGACACTGGCCGATGCCAGACTCCCTGTGGAGCAGGACTGAATTTGCCCAATATTACATATTTGAATCCCTGGTTTTGTCATCAATATTTGTTTATCAATGAAGAATAAAAGATGATATGATAGAAAGATAATAAAATTTAGAGGTATGGCTAGTAGCATTAATAGGCAACTGTCTTAATCAACTGAACTCTACTCAGGAACAGGGGGGAAATGTCTGCTGATGTCCTTGTAATTGTCAGGCACGGAGGCCCCCTCCTACCGTGTCCAGGCTCCCCCTGACTCGTTGCTCTGGTCCGACGGTCTCTTTGCGGCACGGCCGCATCACTGTGTGGCAGGCCGCATCCAACTGAATACGCGTTCGTGGGGGCAGATGCTGCCACGAATCTGCCAAATAGGGACCAGGCTCTATCGTATGCCTTCCTGGTATTTTTGGACAATGCTCTCGTGATAATATGGCGAGCTGTGTGCAGATGCATCTCTATACTAGAATGAACTCGTCGAAAACCGGCGAAGTTGTTGGTGCTGCTCCTGCTGAGGGTTGGACCTTGACAAAACCTCTGAAAATTGAAACGAGATAACGCGTCAGCCGCTATATTCTGTTCTCCCGGTACATGTGAACATCTAATAAAAAATTTATGATATAATGATAACCATGTAAGTTTACGCATCAACCCCATAATGTGAATTAAGGATGACCTTCCCCTACTGACGATCTCCACTGTGGCCATGTTATCTGTAAAAAAGGTGACTGTATCACCTGTCCACATGCTGCCCCAGACTGTCGCTGCAACCACAATGGGATAAATTTCGAACAGGGCCGAGGTGTTGTGAAAGCGCGGAATCTCAAGCATCTGCGAAGGCCGCTTTTCTGCTAACCACTGATCCTGGAAAATAGCTGAAAACCCAAGGGATGGAGTGGCATCCGTAAAAACCCTTGGGGAAGAAAGACTGGGTTGGGAAATAAACATGGAACGTCCGTTCCATGTCTTAAGGAACCTGGCCCACATACGCAAGTCGGACCTAGCGGACTGATCTATGACCACTGCCTCCTCAGACGCATGGGACGCCGACAGCAGAGACAGGAGATGGGAGATGTACGACCTGCCTTGAGGAATTATCCGCATTGCAAAATGAAGATGGCCTAAAAGGGATTGCAATTGCAGTTTGGAACAAGTTTCAGATCTCATGAAACTCTGGATTATATCCTGAATTCTCTGAAGTTTCACGCTAGGCAGGCTGGCCTCCATCCTATTAGAATCTAGCACTATCCTCAAGAATTCTAAAGTGGTAACTGGACCTGCCGATTTATGTTGGGCTACTGGGATATGAAGCTCATTGAATAATTCTTATAACTTCTGTAGACTGCACGGGGATGCGTTGGGGGCCTCCACCAATAAGAAATCATCCAAGTAGTGGATCACTACCGTGCAACGGGAAGCATTCAGCAGGAGCCAAGTCAACGTCTCAGCTAAGGTGTCAAAAAGTTTAGGGCTACTTCTAGAACCAAAAACTAATCTGGTGGCAAAATAGTAAACCCCCCTCCATTTAATCCCATGAAGATGCCACAAATCTGGATGAATCGGTAATAATTTGAAAGCATCCGTAATATCTGTAATAATTGGATAACCAAGCGCCCTTCCCTGCGTTGACTGTAGCCTGAATGGCGTTGTCGAAGGAGGCGTATTTTAGCGAGAACTCCTCAGCCGGAATGAGGGAAATAATGCTGGGGCACGCCGAGGAATAAGGGGCAGACAAATCCATAATGAGTCTCTTTTTATTGGAGAATTTGCTAACAGCAATACCCAGTGGGCTAACCCTCCAAACCGGAAAGGGAGGGGAATGAAAGGGGCCGATGATAAATCCTTTAGCCAGTTCTTGGGACAGTAGCAAATCCGCCGTATCAGGGTCCGATAAGGCTGGGGCATGGCTACTACACCTGTATGGAAACCAAAAGCCAAGCCTTGGACCAGAAAATTTACTAAATTTGGGGAGGGGTGGAACTGTAACTTACCCAAAAGGCCCTCCACATTAATCGGGGATAGTCATTGCTTAGGGATTAAAGTCCCCGGGCACATGGTCTGGGGGTGGGACCTGCCTAGAAACAAGATAGGTCTACCCAATTTATCATGAGATTTGGAAAGTAGTTGTCCTGGACGGGAGGGGGCGGACAAGGCGGCCGAGCTAGTGGAAGGGGGGCTGTTGGTAGCCGGACAAAAGTTAGCTGCATGGGCCGTGGACTGGCAATACTGACACGCCAGGGTTTTGAGACCCGCGAAATGTCTGCAAAACAATTCCATGTCTACTCTACTCCAGTCAGTCGCATAGTTAAATTGGGCGAGTGCTGCAGCTGCTTTAGCGGAAAACGACCTGTGACAATCGTAAAAAGCACTACCCCCATATTTATAGCCCAAATCCACCACTTTATATAAATACTGATCAAGCTCTTCCCTTCTGGACGGAAACGCTGAACACAAGATATCCCTATAAATGCTGAAGGCCAGGACAAATTAGCTTTAAGCACCACGGAAACTTCGCCACAGGAAAAGGCTGTATTTTCCGCCAGGTCATGGGAGCTTAGGAGAAGGGAGACCAGGATAAAGTGGATAAAGTGTGCAGGGGAAATTGAAGGAGAAACGCCAGATGACATACCTGAACCTGAGGGCCCCGCAGGGGGCGGTCCCGGGCTAGGCAGGGCCTGAAAGGGGGAAGGGAGGTACGGGATAGTAGCAGCCGGCTGGGTCTCTAAATTGTTTAGTCTCTCATGAATTGACGAGACCGATGCCACCAGCGAGGTAAGCATATCTCTCATCTGGGCCAAGTCCACGGAAGTGGACTGTCGCGGACTAGACCTAGTAGGAGGAGACTGGGGAGTTGAAAATAGTAAGCGGAAAAGTTCCGCTTTTCTAGCGGAGGCCGAGAATGGAATGCCTCTCCTAGTTAATTCAGCCATTCATTTTGGAATTGTCCATGCCCGGAGTGAAGGGGAGGCGGCGACGTCTGACCCTGGCGCAGGTGAGCAAGGCATGGAGGGCCTATCCTCTTGATCGGATTGGAGCGACATTCTAAGAATACATAGAAAGGAGCCTCATTAGATCCCCTACATCCAAGAACCTATCTAACTAACCTCTAGCTAATCGAGCTCAGCGATAGAGCGGGACGAACACGTAGGGGGAGGCCTATCTTACTGCCTGTGAGGCACAGATTACTAGCTCGAGGGACGTAACCTCCAAGCGAGGAGGGGAAATTGCCTCGGGGTGGGGAGGTGGGCAACTGGCTAATGTACAAGAGGCAAGCTACCTAGGCGGTGACGTAACGAAATCTCTAACGCCTCCTAACTAACTTGCTGAAACGGAATTCCCAGGATAGAACCCTCTCCCGGTTACCTTATCCTATGAATCTAGCAGGGGAGTCCGAGCTTCGACAACCGTAAAACCGACCTGAGTACAGTCTGAAGAAACAGTCCCCTTGGTAAATGCTTGGGGGATGCCTAGGCCACCGAACCTATCGCAGAAAGAACTTGAGCACCTAAAGCAGGTAAAATACATGTACACAACCACGTGACTACGGGAACTCTGTCGAAATATATCATGTTAACAAAGACAACGAGGGGTTAATGCCAACATTGCGTACAACCCTACGTTACAAACATAGTGAGAACATAACCAATAACTCACTGACAAGTTGCGACATTGCGAGTAAGAGAAACCCTGCAGGATCATACGAAGTAGCCCACTCGCCTGTCTGAGCCCAGAAAAGGCAGCCAGCAGGTGAACGAAGGATGTGGTAGGCATGGCACCTAACCCTAACAGCACCTTCTCCGCTGATATGTAGCATAGTATATAACATGTTCCCTCCGGACAACCATACAATGATTAACCATAAACTCACCAAATGCACCACGCCGGAAGAAAACATGAAATCAGACTGTTTAAAAGTAAACAAGAGGGAGCTACCCCATAGAATTGGACTCACAGCAAAAGCCGAAGTGAGGGTCCAGATAGAAAATACAGAGAGGAGTACGTATTCGTAGGTGTGGTAAGTACCGTGCGTCGAGTAGGAGGTTTGAATCCCTCCCTGTTAGGAAGAAAAAAGGGGGATTAACACATAGCTAAGTGTCCAGTTCGTGTAACACGAGCAGTATGCCCCTAAGGTGTGGATGTGATATATATAACAGGTGCACTTCCTGGTTATAAGTATGCGGGAAAGAACGACATCCAAGAAAATATTTCACATCCCAAAATTATATGTAAAAGTATGTGTGTGTATTGATCCTGAGTTTGAAAATCTAAATATCACACACCATAGTCGAACATAATAAAAAGGACTGCTTAATTTAGTAGTGAGAACTAATTATACCTTTTAACAAACTTAGTAACAATTAGTTTGAAAATCGGCCAGCAGAGGGCGATGTGTGTAACCGTAATATGCACTACACCCATCTAGTAGTGTAAGCTAACAAAGCAATGAAAAATTTAGTAGCATTAGTATGACAATCGGTCAGCAGAGGGCAGTGTGTAAGAAAAGAAACGTGTTAGAAGCATACGTCCTGACCCGAAGGAGTGCAACGGAGCTTTCAGTGTTACGGAATCGACGTAGACCTGCTAGGAGGAACAGCTGCCTGAACGTCTGGAAAAATCGCCGCCGGAATGCCAGGAGGAACCGTCGCTGAGACGAACCGCCGCCGAGACAAACTGCCGCCGAGACGTCGCAGTGGAACCGCCGAAGTGCCGG
Organism: Spea bombifrons; assembly: GCF_027358695.1. Lineage (NCBI taxonomy): Eukaryota > Metazoa > Chordata > Amphibia > Anura > Pelobatidae > Spea > Spea bombifrons. Next base: position 41,829,293 of record NC_071089.1, read on the forward strand.
GATCCACGTGAGTATTCCTTCCGGACAGCGTCCGCAACGTCAGACGCTGAAACGTAGCCGTGGGAGGGAGATGCGTTGGTTAAATAACCATAGCCCCTCCCACAACTACAGGATAATGTACATTAGCCTTAACATTTATTTATGTTTGCCTGCAAATATAGGATTTGTATACCTTATTCAGTTGATCAATACCTGGAGTGCTGTTTCCATGTGTTGTTTATTTGATCTATACCTTCAGTGCTGAGTGTACATGTGATTTCCAGTTGATCTATACCTGCAATGCTGGGTTTGTGTGTTCTGTTGGTTTATACCTGCAATGCTATGTCTCCATACATTATTTATGTATACCTGCAAATACAAGTTTTTTTAATCTAATTCATTGCCTGTGCTGTTTCCATGTGTTGTTTATTTGATCTATACCTGAACTACAGGGTGTAAGTAAAAGAGCGGTATGGTTTAGTGAATGAGGGAACAAAGGGACTTTGGGGATGATTACAGGGGAGAGGACCTCTCGGTGCAGGACTGACTCTCACAGTCTTCCCCTGATCTGCAGTCAGTGTGGCAAATTTTTTTTTTTGGTGTAGTAGCGGTGGGAGTGATTGCATGCAAGGGAGCGTTGAGCAGGGCCCAAGGAAATGCTTGGGTCCAATTTTTTCACTATAAAATATATTGGCAACAGGGTCTAATATTTATATATATTGGCAGCAGGGGCAAATATTTATATATGTTTTGGCAGCAGGGGCTAATATGTATTTATATATTGGCAGCAGGGTCTAATATTAATATATATATATATATTTATATATATTTATATATATATATTAATATATATCAGCAGCAGGCGATAATATTAATATATATCGGCAGCAGGGGCTAATATATACATATATATATATATATATATATATATATTGGCAGCAGGAGCTAATATTAACTAGGGCTGCAACAACTAATTGATCAAATCGATAATAATCGATAATGAAAATCGTTGCCAACGAATTTCATTATCGATTAGTTGAATCGATTTTTATTGATTATAAAATGAGGGTTTTTTCAGAGCAAACGCTCTGAAAAATACCCCTCATTATATAATAGTTTAGTCTGACTCACAGCAGCAGCTCCTACTTACCAGTCCCTCCCTGTAATCACTGTGACAACTGGCCCCGCCCCCTTCCTTCTCCCAGAAGGCCAGAACCACATGGCTGTGACACTCATCTAACTGTAAGTAAAATTAATATTTGGGCTACTGAAAGTTAGGGGAGGTGGGCGTTATTTAGGGGCAGTTATGGTTAATGGGGTGTTTATGGTTAATTTAGGGGCAGTTATGGTTAATGGGGTGTTTAGGGGAAGCTATGGTTAATGGGGTGTTTAGGGTTAATTTAGGGGCAGTTATGGTTTATGGGGTGTTTAGGGGCAGCTATGGTTAATGGGGTGTTTAGGGTTAATTTAGGGGCAGCTATGGTTAATGGGGTGTTTAGGGTTAATTTAGGAGCAGCTGTGGTTAATGGGGTGTTTGGGGTTAATTTGAGGCAGTTGTGGTTAATGGTGTGTTTAGGGTTACTTTAGGGTAGTTGTTTTGATGGGGTATTTAGAGTTAATTTAGGGGTAGTTATGGTTAATGGGGTGTTTAGGGTTAATTTAATGATGAGGACTGAGGGTTAATTTAATTAATTTAATAAAGTTAGAGATAAAGGGGAATCTAAATCCTGGGGGCAGTGAAGATTAACCCAGTGCTTATTTATAAAAGTATGGTGTCAGTGTGCTCTGAACAGGTCTGTGACTTTATGAGGGGACTATGAGATATCTGGGGGGTATAAGGCATATCTGGGGAGGACGGAGTGACATATCTGGGGGTATAAGGCATATACGGTATATAAGGCATATGTGGGGAGGGCAGTGTGGCATGTCTGGGGAGGACGGAGTGGTGTATAAGGCATATCTGGGGGTAGAGTGGCATATCTGGGGGTAGAGTGGAGTGGCATACGTGGGGAGGGCAGCGTGGCATGTCTGGGGAGGACGGAGTGGTGTATCAGGGGGTATAAGGCGTATCAGGCACAGTGACATGTGGGAGGCAGCGTGGAGTGGTATATATGGGAGGCAGCGTGGAGTGGTATATGTGGGAGGCAGCGTGGAGTGGTATATGTGGAGTGGTATATATGGGAGGCAGCGTGGAGTGGTATATGTGGGAGGCAGCGTGGAGTGGCATATGTGGGAGGCAGCGTGGAGTGGTAAATGTGGGAGGCAGCGTGGAGTGGTATATATGGGAGGCAGCGTGGAATGGTATATGCGGGAGGCAGCGTGGAGTGGCATATGTGGGAGGCAGCGTGGAGTGGTATATGTGGAGTGGTATATGTGGGAGGCAGCGTGGCGTGGTGTATGTGGGAGGCAGCGTGGAGTGGTATATGTGGGAGGCAGCGTGGAGTGGTATATGTGGGAGGCAGCGTGGAATGGTATATGTGGGAGGCAGCATGGAGTGGCATATGTGGGAGGCAGCGTGGTATATGTGGGAGGCAGCGTGGAGTTGTATATGTGGAGTGGTATATGTGGGAGGCAGCGTGGAGTGGTATATGTGGGAGGCAGCGTGGAGTGGTATATGTGGGAGGCAGTGTGGAGTGGCATATGTGGGAGGCAGCGTGGTATATGTGGGAGGCAGCGTGGCATGTCTGGGAGGCAGCGTGGCAAGCCTGGGCTCAAATGTGCATAAATTGGGGGGGCTGGTTGGGAAATAAAGACAAGAAATGCATTTTATCAAAGTTTTTTTATTCTGCTGTTTGTATTTAACATCATTTGTTTATTAAATTATTTTAAATAAATGAAAAATTTACATTCTTTTTTTTTTATCCGATTAATCGATTAATCGAAAAAATAATCGGCCAACTAATCGATTATGAAAATAATCGTTAGTTGCAGCCCTAATATTAACATATATTGGCAGCAGGGGCTAATAATATTTATTGGCAGCAGGGTCTAGTATTTATATTCATATTGGCAGCAGGGGCTAATATTTATTTATATATATATTAGGGCTGCAACTAACGATTATTTTAATAATCGATTAATCGGCCGATTATTTTTTCGATTAATCGATTAATCGGATAAAAAAAAACAATATGCAAATTTTTCGTTTATTTAAAAGAATTTAATGAACTGGATGTTAAAAAACAACTTAAAATTTACATTAACATTCTTATTTTGTTATGATGTAATAAAAAACAATATTTTCAAAGTACAAGAACCCAAACACAATATTTATGAAACAAAATAACCCCAAACATTCTGAAAAGAGGTGGACTATTACTGTTCAAGAAACTTTGCCCCAGCACTTTGCACCCAGCACTTTGCACCCAGCACTTTGCACCCAGCCCTGGCACTTTGCACCCAGCACTTTGCACCCAGCACTTTGCCCCAGCCCTGGCACTTTGCATCCAGCACTTTGCACCCAGCATTCAGCACTTTGCACCAGCACTTTGCACTTTGCACCCAGCCCTGGCACTTTGCACCCAGCACTTTGCACCCAGCCCTGGCACTTTGCACCCAGCACTGGCACTTTGCACCCAGCACTTTGCACTGTGCCCCTGCACCCAGTCTCTAACTCTGCCCTGCACCCAGCCCTGCCCCCACATTCTGCCCTGCCCCCACACTCACACTCTGCCCTGCACCCACTCTGCCCTGCACCCACACTCACACCCTGCCCTGCATCCCCACCCCCACTCTGCCCTGCACCCAGTCTCCCACTCTGCTCTGCACCCACACTCACACCCTGCATCCCCACCCCCACTCTGCCCTGCACCCAGTCTCCTGCCCTGCACCCCCCACCCCCACTCTGCCCTGCACCCCCACCCCCACTCTGCCCTGCACCCACACTCACGAACCGCTCTGTGCGAATGGAGCCACTCGCACAGAGCGAACCGCTCTGTGCGAATGGAGCCACTCGCACAGAGCGAACCGCTCTGTGCGAATGGAGCCACTCGCACAGAGCGAACCGCTCTGTGCGAATGGAGCCACTCGCACAGAGCGAACCGCTCTGTGCGAATGGAGCCACTCGCACAGAGCGAACCGCTCTGTGCGAATGGAGCCACTCGCACAGAGCGAACCGCTCTGTGCGAGTGGAGCCACTCGCACAGAGCGAACCGCTCTGTGCGAGTGGCTCCATTCGCACAGAGCGATTCGCTCTGTGCGAGTGGCTCTGTGCGATCCGTGCACATAGACATGAAGAATACTTACCTCCGGAACGCGTCACATCCGTCACGTAGCTAAAAGAAGGCGGAGACTGCAGAGCGTGTAGCAGAAGCGGGGAACGCTCGCGGAGGTAAGTAAAAGGAGCCGAGTGCTCCAACAACGAATTGATCACTCGATTAATCGATAACGGAAATCGTTATCGATGATTTCCGTTATCGATTATTATCGATTTTATCGATTCGTTGTTTCAGCTCTAATATATATATATATCGGCAGCAGGGGCTAATATTTGAATATATTGGCTGCAGGGACTAATATATATCGGCAGTAGGGGCTAATATTAATATATATTGGCAGCAGGGTCAAATATTAATATATATCGGCAGCAGGATATAATTTTTATGTATATTGGCAGCAGGATATAATATATGTATATATCGGCAGCAGGGGTTAATATTAATATATATATATATATTGTCAGCACAGGCTAATAATAAAGAATGAAAAATAACTAAGTACATATTATGTAGTTAAAAATGCATGTCTAACGTGTGTGTCCTGATGAAAGTCTGTAATAAACAAGACTGAAAGGTTGACTTGAAAACCGAAGTTGTTTGTGTGGTTATTTGGAATTCCCTGGAGTGCCGGTAATTATTTTTGGACTTTATATTATTTACTGCTACAGCTACTGGGCACCGGGCATAAACTTGGCATTTGGAGTGCAATTGTTAATTTTGTGCCCCCCTAAATATGAATGCTGGAGACGCCACTGTTGGCAAGACTTTCCAGTCTATGTATTACAATTAACTGTATTATGTTTGTGCTTTATTCTACTGTATATACTAGTCCTGTCGCTGATCAGCCATCTTTCATCAATTTAATCTGTTTTTGTATACCAGCCTGTGTGTGATTGTTATCTCTTGTCTGCACTTACCTGTCTATCACTATGCATCTCAGAGCCTCAGATATATTGGGCTCCTACCCAACCCCCCCGAGCTCCTACCCAACCTCCCCGAGCTCCTACCCAACCCCCCCGAGCTCCTACCCTACCATCCCGAGCCCTGACAGTGTCATGGAACAAGTTTGTTTATTTTGTTATTTCCCTCTTTCCCTTTAAGTGGCTGGTTGCCCTGGCAACTTTCCAATTCTCATAGCTGAGATTGGGCTATTCCTCCTCCCCTGCAACTTTTCTGTACTTGGTTTGTTCTAGGTGTTTTTCCTGTTCCCCTGTATCTCTCCCCTGGACATTCTATCTCAGCAGCCTCTGTGAGTACAGGTTCTGATTGTCTTCTCCCTTGCAAGGCAATCCGTTTTTACCTTCCCCTTTCAGAAGCACTTCCACTCATAACAAAGCACCTTCTTCTAGAGAAGCACTTTTCCAACACTATACAACCAACAAGTGCCTTTATTTCTGTGACTTTCCCAATAAAGCTAAGAAAATACAGAAGACTTTGTGTGCTTTTATAGGGGACGAGTTAAGCTATCTGACCTTATTCATTTCCTGGCATTTGACATTCATATCCAGGCATCTGACCCTGGGGTTCCAGAATATCCAGGATGGGTATTCCAGCATGACACTGACCCAAAACACATGCCCAAGGCAACAAGGGAGTGGCTCAAGAAGAAGCACATTAAGGTCCTGGAGTGGACTACCCAGTCTCCAGACCTTAATTCCATAGAAAATCTGTGGAGGGAGCTGAAGGTTTGAGTTGCCAAACGTCAGCCTCAAAACTTTAATGACTTGGAGAGGATCTGCAAAGAGGCGTGGGACAAAAACCCTCCTGAGATGTGTGCAAACCTGGTGGCCAACTACAAGAAACGTCTGACCTCTGTGATTGTCAACAAGGGTTTTGCCACCAAGTACTAAGTCATGTTTTGCAAAGGGGTGAAATACTTTTTTCACTAAGTAAAATGCAAATCAATTTATAACTTATTTGAAGTGCATTATTCTGGATTTTTTTGTTGTTATTGTGTCTCTCATTGGGCAAACGTACAAAATCAGCAGGGGATTAAATATTTTTTTCCTTACTGTATGTGCATGTTTATGTATGTGTGTGTGTGTATATATATATATATATATATATATATATATATACCGTATTTGCTTGATTATAAGACGACCCCGATTAAAAGACGACCCCCAAAATCTGAATATTAATTTAGGAAGAAAAAGCCTGAATATAAGACGACCCTATAGGAAAAAAGTTATACCAGTAAATGTTAATTCATGTAAACTATGTAAACTATTTTTTTTAATAAAAACTATGATTGAGAAAAATATTTTGTTTTTATTTCCTTTTATTTTCCAACCTGCCCCCCCCCCAGTTATGCACATCTGCCCCCAGGCTTGCCACTATGCCCCAGAAATGCCTTATACCCCCTATATGCCACTGTGCCCCATGATAAGCATTTGCTCTGAAAAAAACCTTGTCTTATAATCGTGCAAATACGGTATATATAAACGGGATTCCCAATTAACCCCTTAAGGACCGGGCTCATTTTTCGTTTTGTACCCTGTGGGACCGAGGCTGTTTTGACACTTTTGTGGTGCTTGTGTTCAGCTGTAATTTTCTCCTCACCCATTTAGTGTACCCACATAAGTTATATATTGTTTTTTTCAGGACAAGATGGGCTTTCTTTAGATACCATTATTTTGATCGTATCATCTTATTTACTATAAAAAAAATAAAAAAAAACATGGTGAAAAATTGAAAAAAAACACATTTTGTGACTTTTATTTGAAAAATCTTTTACTCACCTAAAAAAGCAAGTAAAAAAACTAGCTAAATAGATTCTACTACTTGTCCTGAGTTTAGAAATACCCAATGTTTTTATGTTTTTTTGCTGTTTTTTGTAAGTTATAGGGCAATAAGTACAAGCAGCGTTTTATGATTTCCAAATCTTTTTTAACAAATCTGCTCAGTCTGCCTCCATCTCCTCTTTGGAACATCTTTGAAGCCGGTTAACTCAATTTAACCCCCTCAAACCATATATTTTTGAAAAAACTTTCAATGCACCAATTATACAACTACACTTTGTCAAACTTTGTAATTGTAATTTTTTTTTATTTTTTTTTCCACACAAATTGTATTTTAGTTATAGATACACAGGTTCTGGTATATGTCACTGTCAAACAACACCCCAATATGTGTTCAGCAACATCTCCTGAGTACAGCGATACCCCACATGCATGGGTTTGTCAGATTGTTTGGCTGGTAAAAGGCTACTTTTGGGGCATGCGTAATTCAGGTGGTCATTTGGTCATTGTGCCTCCCTCTCCTCTTTGGAATATCTTTGAAGCCGGTTAACTCAATTTAACCCATTCAAACCATATATTTTTGAAAACTAGACACCCCAGGGTATTCCAAATGCTGTTATTTTAACCCTTTCCATGCACCAATTATAGAACAACTTTGTAATAGTAATTTTTTTTTTTTTTTTCACACAAATTGTACTTTAGTTATAGATATACAGGTTCTGGTATATGCCACTGTCAAACACCCCCCCAATGTGTGTTCAGGAACATCTCCTGAGTGCAGTGATACCCGACATGCATGGGTTTGTCGGGTTGTTTCAGATTTAAAATGCCACATTTGGGAAGTGCGTTGGACGGTGTGGCAGAGCCTGTTTTGGTGTGTGTGGGACGGTGTGACAGAGTCTGTCTTGGTGTGTGGGACGGTGTGGCAGAGCCTGTCTTGGTGTGTATGTGTGTGCAATGGTGTGGCAGAGCCTGTCTTGGTGTGTGTGGGACAGTGTGGCATAACTTGTCTTGGTGTGTGTGTGGAACAGTGTGGCAGGGCTTGTCTTGTGTGGGGGACGGTGTGGCAAAGCCTGTCTTGGTGTGTGTGTGTGGGACGGTGTGGCAGAGCCTGTCTTGGTGTGTGTGGGACGGTGTGGCAGAGTTTGTCTTGGTATGTGTGTGGGACAGTTTCGCAGAGCCTTGGTGTCGCAGAGTCTTGGTGTGTGTGTGTGTGTGTGCAATGGTGTGGCAGAGCCTGTCTTGGTGTGTGTGTGTGGGGGACAGTGTGGCAGAGCCTGTCTTGGTGTGTGTGTGGGGGGGACGGTGTGGCAGAGCCTGTCTTGGGGGGTGTGTGTGTAACTGTGTGGCAGACCCTGTTTGGGGTGTGTGGGGGGGCGCGGTGTGGCAGACCTTGTTTGGGGTGTGTGTGGGACAGTGTCGCAGAGCCTGTCTTGGTGTGTGTGTGTGTGCAATGGTGTCGCAGAACCTGTCTTGGTGTGTGGGGGGGTGGCAGAGCCTGTCTTGGTGTTTGTGTGGCAGAGCCTGTCTTGGTGTGTGTGTGCAATGGTGTGGCAGAGCCTGTCTTGGTGTGTGTGTGGGACAGTGTGGCAGAGCCTGTCTTGGTGTGTGTGGCAGAGCCCATCTTGGGGTGTGTGTTTGTGTGTGTGGAACTGTGCGGCAGAGGCTGTTTGGGGGGGGCAGTGTGGCAGATCCTGTCTTGGTGTGTGTGGGACGGTGTGGCAGAGCCTGTCTTGGTGTGTGTGTGTGGGGGACGGTGTTTTGTCCAATCAATGAGGATACCGAATGAAAGCACAACACAGCAATTTGATCAAGCAAAACTTTACTATAGAACTCTTACTACAGCAGATAGAAAAAGGTATGCCTTATTATGTTCCCTGTAAGTGCTGGGAAAGTGTGGAAATCCTCTCTCTCTCTCTCCTTCCTCCTCTCTTTCTCTCTCTGTCTCCTCTCTTTTCTCTCTCTCTCTCTCCCATTCTCTTTCCCACTCCCTCTTTTCTCTCTCCCACTCTCTTTTTCTCTTTTCCCTCTCTCCTCTTTCTTTTTCTCTTTTCCCTCTCTCCCCCCTCTATTTTTCTCCCCCTCTCTCTTTTCCTCTCCCATCTCTGTTTTTCTGTTTCCTCTCTCTCCCCTCTATCTTTTTATCTTTCCTCTCTCTCCCCTCTATCTTTTTTTCTTTCCTCTCTCTCTCCCCTCCCTCTTTTTCTCCTTCCTCTCTCCCCTCTCTTTTTCTCTCTCCTCTCTCCACCTCTCTCTCTCAATATATGGGATAGATATATATCTCAGGACACCTGAATTGATACATTTGGAAGGTATTATAAAAATTAGGTTTTTCTATTTTTTGCCAGTTTTTACTAAATTTCTCATCCTAAATTTTCAGCTAATTATCTAACTATGGTATCAAAAGAAAGCCCTCGCTCCTTGAAGAAACTATATAGTTTACATTGGTACACTATTCACAAAAAAAGGGGAATAATGGCTGAACCGACATACCACAAAAATGGCAAAGTTGCTCCAGGACTTAAGGTACCAAAAAACCCTGGGACTGAAGGGGTTAAGAAGGATTAGCACTAAATTGTGACTTCAGGCATCCCATGTCATCTTTAACCAGTATACATGGATGCAGATGAGTTAAGAGTCTATTTATTCTGTCTTATTTATTTCCATAAAAAAAGCCCACCAAAATCCTCAGCAGCAGGCCCATCTGTTTTTTTTTTGGAACTTCTGACAAAATAGAGTGCTATTTTGTTAGAAGTTCCAAAAAACTTGGTGCATTAAGCCGAGTATCGAAGAGCTTGTGTATACCCTGTGGCACTTTCACACAACGTATACAATTTGGTATAAGACTTTGATCTCTTTGATGGGATGTATTGTTTAAATTAAAGTCCTTAAATTTCATCAAGCACTCTAGATGCAAATATTTTGGCCAGATTTGTGTAGCTCTACAATTGTCTTTAAGAAATTGTCAATGAGAGGTTAAATATTATGAAGCATATATAATTATATGCTTCATAATATAATTGACCAGTTGCTAGATTATATATTTATATATCTAGATAATAGCAAATCGGAAATCACCATGAAACCAATCTGTGTGATAGAGTACAATAAGTACAGGGGGGAGATCTTGCAGACCAACTAACAAGCAAAACCAAATCAGGGTATAAAAAAGTTGCAAACTATATGATGGAAATAGCAACAAAAAATGCATTTGTAATGTACAAATTGCTCAACACTGGAAAGAAATGGAGACTTTTAGATTTCCAGCTGCAAATAATTTATGAAATATTATTCCATGATAGAGAGTAGTGCAACTCCAGAAAAATGCTAGGCTTGCAGCTAAACACTTACCATTCAGGATCCCTCCTACACCACATACAAACACCTCAGAAACATTGCAAAGTCTGCTTAAAAAAGGGAAAGGATGTGACTCATCCTGCTACTGCCCTAACTGTGCATCTGTATCTGGCCTCTGTGTTGTATCTGGCCTCTGTGCTCTTTCAAACAGCTCAACAGAGTTTACAAATATTAATAGATTCTGTAATAGGGGAATGCAGTGGACATGATGTGACTTTTTTTAGATAAATAGTGCCTGAAACTATTTAAATCCATATACTTTTCAAAAATATATACTAAAAATGGGATTAAATTCAAGTGGCTGACCACAAAACTGTCCCAAAGGATACATATGCCTCGCAAATCATTCAATCATTCACAGATTTGACTTTGTACCTTCAAAATAAACATGGAAAATATATCCAGCCAGGGAATGGCTGTTCTGTACTTGGCAGAGATTGGTGATTAAATGGCAGCATGAAAAGTTTCAAAATACTCTATGAAATACCATAGTAATTATCCATGAGTGGATAAAACATGGGGATAATGGCCAGGAGGTGGAAGTATATAATGACCAGTGAGATAATTCCCTGAAGAGATTATCTGTTTGAGCAGGTCAATAGTATAGGAAATGTATATCAGCAATAAGATATTCTAGCTCTTATATTGCATGCAAAAATAGCCTCATTCATGATTTCTAGGTTAATAAATCAACTCTTCATGACCTTCCACACATTTCACATACATTAAATTATTTATCTTCAACGCTTAAGTTCTTATTTTTAAACGCATGTTCAAACAGTTGATTTTAATATTTTAATATCAAGGAAAGAAAACGCGAATTAAACTGCATTCTAACAGTAACCTCTTTTTTGTAAACATGCTTCTTTGAGCACTGCAAAAATGTTTATCTAGTTCATGCATTCACTGTTTCCTTTATAAATATATAAACAAAATAATAATTTATTTTTTTTGCACATTAGTTGAATCAAGAGAGAAACGGCACAAGACTGAATAAATGCAACACGGATATCATTCTCCAATATTCATCAATAGGCCAAGACTAGAAGAAAATAAAAACTTTGGAAATGTATAAAAACACTGGAATACGCTAGACATTCTAAGAAAAATACTGGAAAAATTAACCCAAATCATTAGTTTTTTTTGTTCGTAGGGTACTGCAATTGTGTACATGATAGTATGAATTTGCATAGGGTATGTAACTGTGTATTGTTTAGTATGTATGTGCATAGGGTAGTGTGAATTTGTATGGTATAGTATTCATCTGTATTGTGTTTTGTGACTGTATTTTATAGCATGTGTATTGTCACTATGAATTGTTTGGAATGCATAGGGGAGGATGACTGTTTACAAAGTTTTCTTAATATGAATTGCTTACTATGCTAGATTGTCTTTGACCTCAATGTAAAAGTGTACTGAAACAAACCGATAAAGTGAAAACACACTGGCTTCTGTATTTGACCTAAATAAAAAGCCTTACTGAAGCAAACCCATAAAGTAAAATCACACTGGCTTCTTTATTTGACCTAAATAAAAAGCCTTACTGAAGCAAACCCATAAAGTAAAATCACACATTTTTATTTTTTACCTTGATCTGTCTCTGCAAAAGGGTTAAGTCTAAGGTTAGTGGTGCCTGGTACAGCACCCCTCTGTATCTACAACACACATACCACCATGCAAACTATCTCTAAAACTCCTCTCTCCTTCTTACCGTTAATCCTAGGCAGAGGCATACCTAGGGTATTTGGCACCCGGGGCGGATCCTGTATGTGGCACCCCCCACACACAAAAATTAATGTTGGTAAGAATATTTCACAAATTTGTAAACTGTATGTCAACTGGAAAAAAACTAAAAATCTGCATTACTTGATGGACTGAAGTCTTTTTTTCAACCTACTATACTATATTACTATATTAGTTCCTTTACTCTTACCGACTAGCAGCAAAAAAAAAGGTTAACAAAAGAACCTAAGGGAACCAATCATCCGTTTCAGTTTTCAGGGGTTCCCTTGGGGCCTGGGGGGGGACATGGGTGGAACAGCTAAAATGACAAATTATTTAACTAAGTTAGAAGAATAGCTGAGAGCAGGGGCGAGCTGGGCCTGGGGGGTAATTGTCCCCCAGGCCGCCTGAAATCTAATCTAAATGGCCGATGCATGCTGCTGCCACCGGCCTGCGCTGCTCTAATAAAAGTATTAAAGTAGCGCCGGCCAGCTGCATCAGCACGCAGCGGCCGTGTGCGATGGCCGCCTAGTGCGATGGCCGCCTAGTGATGAGAGCAGCGTGAGGAGTGAAAGCTCTGGAGCAGTGATTTCGTGTCACTGACATCCTGTTTACGTAGAAAATGGCAGTCTGCAGCTACCAGAGGACATCCAGGTCCCACGCGGGAGGTCTTTCATCCATGCCGTCTGCAAACTTGCATTCCACCATCCAATATAGTGGACGCAAGTACACTATGAAAGAAATTAGAGACACCTGAGAAAGACATCACAGTGTCCAGGAATCTCTTTATCCAATAGTATTCTGTATGCTGCTGCTCCACCTTTTGCTTCCCTGGCAATGGAGGCATGACTGGGATTTCAGGAACTATAAAAACCCACTACACCATGCCTTCAGTGTTAGGTTATTCTGAGCCTTTATGCAGAAGATATCCTAGTGTTCTTATTCCTGTTTTTATCCTGGTTCCTTTTACCTGCCATTCCAGGTGACACTACAGATAAACTTTTGATAGGGCAGGACTCCTGAGATAGGGCAGGACTCCAAATAATTTAAAAGCCCTGATATCCCCAGTATTTTCCCCTGCCATACATCAGGTAGGGAGGACTCATCTCCTGTTTGTTATTTTCTCTTCAGCTCTAGGTGGAGCTGGTTCCTTGGGCAAAGCCCGTCCTTAGTTGGGGATACCTTTGGCACTTTAGCCGGATGGCTGGTGCCGGCTCTGCCTGCGTGCACTTACCTCTCTGAGCCACTGTTGCAGCTCACTCTATCCTCTCCGCTTCTGCTCCTCCTTGTGTGTGGTCGGCAGGAGTTCCGTTCGGGGATGAAACAAGGCCGCTTGTACTCCGCAGTTCAGCATAACGGAATTTCCAGAAGTACGTTTCAAGACTTGATTTCAGCCGATTTTGAATATTTTGGCGCCAAATCGCAGCTGTTGCGGCTTACAGCCTGATTGCTAGCTATTTAAGCTGATGGGTGAGTAGCTACTTTGCTCTTTCAGTTTCTGCTCCTTTTTCTAGGGTGCTGTTGCATCTGGCATTTGTTGTTGGCTCCTGATAATTCTGAGCCCCCCTCTGTTGAGGACAAACCTAAATAGGCTTTAATGAAATCTAAACATTTGCAGTGCTCCAGCTGTCACAAAGCCTTGAAAGATTCCAGGATAAAGCTTTGTACCGCTTGCCAAAAATTGGTTGCGGATTCTGAGGTGGATGGAGGAAGAGAGTTTTTGGCCTGGCTTAAAGAGGAGATTCAGTCCACCTTCTCTGCCTTTCATCAAGCTATCCCTGCGCCTTCCTATCCTCACCTTTGTCAGTGCAAGATCCCACTCTCCTGAGGTGAAGGAGTTTTCATCTGAAGAATGTGGGATCCGGGAAGACAGTTCCTTTCTTTTCCCTGTGGAGGAGATTGATACCCTTATCGCCGCTGGGAGGTCTGCTATGCATCTGGAAGAGACTGTTACCCAGAAGAGTGACCCCTTCTTTGACAGTTTCTTTAAGCATTCAGCCTCCTTTCCTGTTCACCATGCTCTGTCTGATATTATTAAGCAGGAATGACAGCACCTGGAAAGAAGGGCTAACCTTTCTAGGCGTGTTAAATGTTTATTCCCCTTTGATGAGGACTTTACACAGTTTTGTGTTACTCCACTGTTATGAGGGTCTCCAGAAAAACCACATTACCACTGGAAGATGGTTTGCATTTCTCTGACCTCATGGAGAAGAAAGCTGAAGATGCTGTGAAGAAGCGTTTTGATGCCTCTGCTTCTGTGTTCAAGTATTTGCTTCACTATCCAGAGCGGTTAAGATTTTTCTTTCACAGATTGAGGAGGATATTGCCACCAAGACCTCTAGAGATGTTATCCTCAAGAATGTCGCTGCTGTAAGAATGGCTGTAGACTTTCTCTGCAATGCTTCTGTTGAGACCATCACAATGACAACCAGGGCTTTTGCCTTGTGGCTGAAAGCCTGGGCTGCGGATAATGCCTCAAAGAATAGACTGCTTAACATCCCCTTTAAGGGTAAGACTCTGGTGAAGAGCTGTAGTTTTTTTTCCTTTTTACAGAAGACTACAGGGGATAAGCATTGGGTGCCACAGCGAAGACCTGCTTCCAAAAGACAGTTGCAGTCCTTTCAGCCATACTTCCCGGCCAGTCCAGAGGCTATGGTTCCAGATTCTCTCACTCTTCACAGGATCAAGGCTTCCGGGGCAGACCCTCTCGTGAGAGGGGTAGAATTGACAGGTTCTCCTTCCCCAAAGCGCCCCAGGACCCCAAGAGCTCTGCATGACGCCACCCCCATTCCTGTGGGAGGGAGGGTCTAGTTTTTCAGGGATTATTGGTTCTCCATCACTCAAGACCTTCTTCAAAATACCTATATAAAATGCAGAGTCTTAAGTGTGTGATATGTCAATGTAATACAACCTGTACATATGAAAGATGACACCTTAAATTAGAGTAGGTGCTTATGGTGCCATGGCTAAACAAATCAACTGAAAAAGCCTGTAAATGCCGTTATTTAGATTAACATCAGCAACATTAATATAACAGTGTGTTCCTTGGGTTGTAGGGAATCACATACTTAAATAAAGTTTTTACATTACTTACAGGAAAACTAGTTTTCCCAACTATCATGTCATCCTACCAATATAATGATGCTCAGAAACAAAAAAAGAAAAGGCAAGAGCATTTAAGAACTGAGAAACTTGCAAAAATATGCAGCTTTTTTTCCACTCTAGCAACAGTTGATGTTCCTCCTGTAAGTTACAGTAAAGTAAAGAGTAAAGAAATAGCTCAGTCAACAGAGAGCACCATCAAATCAGGTGATGATTTGGAAATGTTGAGTTCTACAGAGGATTCAATCGGTGCAATAAAATAGTGTACTGAGAGAGAAACATGTTACTGATAATGGACATTACCCTATCACAATTCTCAATGCAAATGTAAAGAAATTTCTAATAGCTCATGGCCTGTGCCGACCTCCAGGGCCTTTTCCCCGTGATGAAGAGAGGAGGTGCTTTTCTGAAAGCTATTACTCTCCTAAAATGAAAGCTGCTTACTGTGAACAATGCTGGCTATTTGGGGACCGTAAAAAGCTAGGATTTGAACTTACGTGGGCCAAAAGGAATCCAGAAATGGCAAAGGCTTTTGCCAGATACATGAGACTACCAAGACTGATAGAAGGATATGTAGTCTATGAACAGCGGAGGAAGAACAAAACAATGGATGAAGAAAATTAAAAGCAAATTAGTCAGGAAAGAAACTATTGGAGACAAGTATTACATCAAATTGTTAATGTGAGCTGAGTATGACCCTGTTCTAAAGCAACTCGTCCAGTTACCACAAGGATCAGTGAAGATAAAAATATGATAAAAAAATAAAAAATGAAATTATAGACATTCTTTCAAAAAATAAGTCATCAGGGGCGTGTCCTGTGCCTGAGGAAGATGGTTGCACTTTGAGCTAGCTCCTGCTCATTACTCAGCACCCTTAGCTTCCATAGCTTATCCATTTGCCAAACCCGACAAATTTTTGGATCTCCGATCACCCAGCAGCAGGATGTCCACCCGTAGGGGCGGAAAACCGGGAGTTTCCTCAGAGGTGCCGGACTTTTTAAAAAAGAAAGACGCCATGAGGGGCGAAGGCCGTGTGGGAGCAGACAAGACGGGCCCTAGCACCCATAGCGACATTGCGGATCTTAAAGCCTGCATACTCTAGGTCAAACAAGAGCTGCAGTCGGATCTCAAGTCTGACGGCTATCTCCACAGATATAGCTGCTCTGGCTAACAGGACCGTTCATCTTGAAGCTGCTGTTGACACCAAGATGCCATGGAGGACATGGATAACCGTTCCAGGCGCTCCAATCTACGGGCCCGGGGTGTCCCAGAATCCCTGACCTATATCCGCACGTTTATCAACCGCTACCTGCGGCAATTACTACCTGACATGCCGGAGGAAGAGTTGCGCCTGGAGTAGATTCACCGAGCATTACGCCCGAAGCCAGGATATGGTGAACCCCCCAGAGACATTGTCTTGAAATGCCACTATTTCACCACGGAGACCATACTACGTACTACCTGGAATGTCTCCCCGGAGCTGGACGGTGTGACCCCGTTGTGGTATGCTGATCTTGCCCCCTCCACCCTTCGCAAGCGCCGGGCCCTGAAACCCCTGACAGATTTCCTGAGGGAACACAAAGTCCCATACAGATGGGGTTTCCCCTTTAAACTCCTTGTACACAAAGGTGGTCTGCTTTTACAGCTCAGGGAGCTCAAAGACGCCGGGCCCTTCCTATGCCCACCTGCTCACCTGGACCGACAATCCTACGAGATGACCCCGCTATCTCGCCCTGGTGGACGACCACCGTGTACTTCAGAGGCTCCCCAGTCTTACCCTTTGCCCAGCGGACGAGATGGAGACTGAATTTAACTGTCCTCCCTACACCTGCTTGGACACATCTTTGAGGGTCTGCTGGACTATGTTAACGGCCGTCCTCGGTCTCTCTGCAGTGGACAGCTAAGTTCCCTCGCTGGGTTCACCTATCTCACTTATTATTGTTTGCTTGTGATTTATGCACTCAGTTTCGTTTGTTTGCTATATGTTCACTTTTTTCTACACTGTCCCGGCAGGTTCTTGGTATGATGGGGGCCATACTTCACTGTTTTTTTTTACATTACACACTCCACACATATGACGCATATGATTCTTTCATGTTGGCCTGGGGGACCACGGCTCTCCTCAGGCGGCTGCACGCACGTATGTGCTTCTGTATCATGGGGTCTTTACTGAGGGTCATCTCCCTTTTATTGGCCTTCTCCTAGAGGCCTTAGCCTCTCCTTTTTTTTCTTTTCTTTTTAACACACTACACGCACTGCCACTGTGACAGCCACCCCTGATGATTCTTTTTCTGCTGGGGGTTCATGATTTCGTTGCGACGGATATCTACATGTGTATAGCTCATTGCACATGGGTTCTCTCTATGCAAGCCTGATATTGCGGGACATTGCGATGCGTCATCTCTACCTGCTCTTGTGCACGTTCGGTTCCTACTATGTCATGGTTGTATTTCCGGTATTGTAATGCCTCTGTATCTGCTACCTTCCTCCCGATTATCATTATTATTACCCCTCGCTCTGGGGTGCTAATGCCATACCACCAGCAACCGCACACACATTTACAAAACTTTATTACATGCTATCTCACATTTTCTTTCTTTTTTTTTTTTTTTAACACGCTACACGCATTGCCACTGTGGCCGCTACCTCACTATATCAGATCAAATGCAGATATTGTTCTTCTCCAGGAACCCCATTTCTGCAAAACGTGTATTCCCAAATTCCGTGAGCCTCGATTTCCCGTGCATTTTCATTCAGCGGCATCGGACAAGCATAACAGTGTATCCATTCTCATACACTCATACAATGGCTTCCTTTCCACATCATTCACTCGTCCTCTGATTCGGACGACAGATTTTTTAGATTGGATGGACTGATTAATGACCAACCAGTAATGATAGTGAACAAATATGCTCCCAGCCCTCCGAACCCCGCGTTCTTTGACAAGCTTATGCAATCCCTTCTTACGGTTCCACCAGGAGGCCTTGTTCTTGGAGGTGATTTTTAACTCAGTGATGGATCCCTATATGGACAGGATGCTCTCGTCAGCCTTGACCTGTCTGAAACTTCTTTTTAAACCTCAACAATGACTTGTTGCGTCCCTTGGACTATTTGATGCCTGGAGACTTCTCCACCCTCTGGCCCGGGATTACTCATTTTACTCACACCCTCATACAATGTACTCCAGACTGGACTATTTCTTCCTCAATCAGCGTCTCCTCGCTTCACTTTTTAGTCCTGGTCGGATCATGCCATGGTGGAGATATCGCTAGCAGACTTTCGACCTCCTAATTTTCGACCCTTCTGGCGACTAAATGACTCTCTACTTCTGGATCCAGCTGTCAGGGAGACCATGACTCAATCTCTCACCAACTATTTTGGCGAGAACTTAACCTCTACTCTGGGTACTGCCTGGGATGCACATAAGGTTCTCCGGGGCCAATTCATTGCCTTGACCTCTGCCAAACGGAAACAACTCCACTCGCAAATCCAGGTCCTTACTGCCACACTGACTACGTTACAAGCTGCCCATAAACGCTCTGGTGACCCTCGTCTTCTCCGGGAAATCGTTGCAACTAGGGGTCAACTGAATATGCTTCTCTCCACGGACTCTATCAAGGCGAATCGCACTAAGCAGAAAAGCCCGAAAGCTCCGGGCCCTGACGGCTTCACTGCCAAGTACTACAAGTCCTTTGCCGCATGTCTTCTCCCACATCTGACTAACTTATTTAACACATTCCTTAAGGTTGAGGCGTGCCCATCCCTGGATATGCAGAGTGGATTGGGGATATGTATGGTCCACTCTGCGGGCTTTTGGTTTTACCGGAGCTTTTCTGAGGGGTGTGCAAGCCCTTTACACTCATCCTTCAGCTGTAGTGGATATTGCCACTTTTCGCTCCGAGCCCTTTGCTATTAAGGGAGGGACCCGCCAGGGTTGTCCCCTGTCACCTTTATTATGTGCACTGGCCATTGAACCCTTAGCTCAGGCTATCCACCTGCACCCAGATACCAAGGGTCTCACGATTGGTGACCATTTTTATAAGCTTAGTCTGTTTGCGGATGACGTTCTGCTTTCCTTGACAGTCCCACTTACGTCCATTCCTAACTTGTACCATTTGTTGGGGCGGTTTGGGAGGCTCTCCAGTTATAAGATTAACTCTGATAAGTGTGAGACTCTGAACATGACCCTTCAATGCCCTATGGTAAAGCTCCTCTCCCTTAATTTTAACTTCAAGTGGTAGCCTCTATCTCTACGATCCCTAGGCATTAACATCACCCCCTCTCAGGGGCAAATGTACGCCGCTAACTACCCGCAGTTAATCATGAACCTTAAACGAGATCTATCCACATGGTCCTCCTACTCCTTGTCCTTAATGGGGAGAATTTATGCGGTAAAAATTACATTATTGTCTATGCTGTTATACCTTTTCTGTTCCATCTCCTTGCCGATTCGACGGAAAGACGTCACTAGTCTCCAAGGTGCTATCGAGACGTTCGTTTTGCAGGGTCAAAGAAGCCGGTTAGCTAAATCCACCCTCTATAGACCAAAGAAAGCCGGAGGACTGTCCGCCCCCCTCCTCTATGACTACTATGTCGCGGCTCAGTTGGCTATGCTCTTATCTCTCTCGGTGAGCCTTTCCTCCGCACGTTGGGTCCAGCTGGAATCAGAGCTCTGTTCTGGGGCACGGTTAAATTGGCTTATGTGGCACCCCACTCTAGCCAGGCCTAGAGTTCAAAACAGCCCCACCTTCCTCCATTCACTCACCTTATGGCACCGGGTCAGACGCAGGTACCGACTGACGGATCTCGGCTCCAAGATGACTCCGTTATTCCAGAATCATGATTTCCCTGTGGGACTTCAGGTTCATCAGTTCCAGTGGTGGGTTGCTAAAGGCCTTGTTACGGTTGGTGATCTGCTCCTGAATAATCTGCTCCTGAATAAGAGCAAGCCGTCAATCTACTAAACCCAGCGGGGCAATCTCACAATTATATTTCCACATCCTGGGGATCAAGTACTCGATGCCGCCGTCCTGTGGGAAGCCGGCCTTGAACATGACATTGCTGCTTGCATAAAGAACAACAGCCTCAACAGCCTTGACTCCTCTGACTGGGGGGAGATATATGAGAATGTCTGGAAGGTCACTGCCTGCACCCTCGTACAGGAGAACTGTTTTAACCCCTTGGCTGCTAAGCCATTTCCCACCCTGGTGCTAAGCTGGTTTTCGGCATTTTGGTGCATCTCTCATTTAAACGCGTTTAGAAGTAAATTTCTTGGGAATAAACTATACAAACCATATATTGTTTTTTTTCAGCACACCCAGCAGATTCGAAATATACAATTTTTATATGTGTATGTCTCATTAGGTTTGCAAAATATAGCCAAAAATGGGAAAAAAGTATAGTTTTTCACTTCCGACTCAATAAAAACTAGTTTGTAATGTTATTTTTCTAAACTCTAATATCAAAAGCTGTGCTGCTAAATATTTGTAGTAGGTAACCGGTCTAAAATTAACAGAAATTGAGAACATTAGACTGTGTTTTTCTAATATTTTATTGCTAAAAGTAAAATTTATTAGACTATCACAAAAGACATCTTTAAATTTAATGCATGGCTGGCGTCAATTAAACAGCTCTAGCTGCCTGGGATGTTAAAATATGCCAGCAAACCTATATATTTTTAGAAACTACACTCCCAGCTGCAGCAAATGAGGTCTTATTTGTGTTTGTATCACAAATCTGACGTGCACAACAAATAAGTGAATATCACACTTATAAAAATTTTAAAAAATTAAGTTAAAAGCGCCAAGTTCATTTATGTCTTGCGCACTCCAGTCTTGTGCTACTAATACATGCAGCCCCTCATTTGATGCGCCAAGGGGTGTAGTTTCTGAAAATGTATACTTTATGTACCATAATTTAACTTTCCAGCTGTCTAGAGCTGTCTAATTGCAGGCATCACCCCTAAATGTTTTAAGACAATTTTTTAACAAGATTCTCCAATCTGCCATATCTGAAGTTAAAGTGGTCTAGACATCGGGGAAGTTGAATTAGGGTACATAAAGTACACATTTCAAGAAACTACACCCCTTGGCGCTTCAAATGAGGGGTTACATGTATTTCTAGGACAAAAGTTGAGTGCACAAATAATGATGGAATATGTCGCTTTGGCTAGAAAATATGTTTTTTCTAACCATAGCGACGTGTTCATTTGTGTTTTGCGCACTCCAGGTTTGTACTAGAAACACATGCAGCCCCTCATTTGATGCGCCAAGGGGTGTAGCTTTTGCAAATATGTACTTTTTGTGCCATAATTTAACTTCTTACGTGAGCAGTAATGCCACGTCAAGGCTTCAACCCCCAATTACTGACCATTCACTCGCAGAAGCACACACCATACTTTCCATACATTCACTCACAGACGCACACACCATTCTTTCCCCTTACAATCCCAAAGAAATGATGGTAAAGGAAGAAAAAAAATCACTTTTACAGCAAAAATAAGTTTTGCAGTAAAAATGCAAGGCGCTCCAGCGACGAGATGGTTACTCACGTACAGCACAGGCTAAATGGCTGATTTTAATAATATTTGCAGTTCATCAGGATTTCAAAAATTGCCTCCCTCTACCATTGGCTAAATTTAACCCCATGATCAAACGGATCATGGGGTTAAAATTTAGTATCGGCTACCACAGTGATCATTTAGCTAGAATACTTAAACTTTTTTTTTTTTAAAGTTAAACTAGTTTATGTTTAGATAATTTAATTTGGGGGTCTCTAGGCAATTTTGATCTTTATTTATCTGCCTTTAGAGACCCCCAAATCATTTTTTTTACTTTTTTGTGCATTTTTATTTTCTTAACTTAATATTTTTTATTCTTTTTTCACAAGCATTATACCATTGGAAAGGTGAGGCGATTATCTTTATCCAATGTAGCTGCTTAGATGCCTGAGATACAGGCATCTAAGCAGCATGCCCCCATACCGCTTTAACTAACAATTGTCAGTTATTAATAAAGTTGCGTGGTGACGTCATCGCGTCATTGCGCGTGCCGTCACCGGCCGGATCGGAGGGTCCCGGTGATGCCCTTCAATGTGAGGGGCAGATCGCCGGGGTAGGTGGTGATGGGGGTCCACAGACCTCCATAAAGGTAGGAGAGTGCTAGCGACGGCATGGTGCCGTCGTTAGCACCTGACTGGGACTGCTAGCGACGGCACCATGCCGTCGTTACCAGTCAAGGGGTTAAGTTGCTGTCTCGCTGGCACCTCACGCCTTCACGGCTGCACCACATGTTCCCAACGCACTCTCCTCTCTGCTTCAGAGGCTGTGATGCTGAAGGGACCCCACTGCATATCTGGTGGGCATGTCCTAAGCTTGTGCCGATTTGGTCTCACTTCTTTCGTCTGTTAAGTGAGGTGCTTGGGGAGCCCTTCCAGCTCTCCTATGCAGACGTTACCCTTCGGACACCTTGACCGCAGCGGCACATCGTCTCATTTTTCGTATCTGTACGGCGGTCCGCCTCACTATTGCCAGGCTCTGGAAGTCGAGTGCACCATTGATCCCCGACATCGAAGCAAAAATATGGACTATGCTAAAACTGGAGAAGATCACGGCATACTTACATGATACATCGCTTCTGTTCCTCGTTACCTGGGAACCCTGGCTGGAGAGGTTTGCATCTTCAGGCACAGCTTCATCGTGGATCTGAGAGAGTGGGCCCTAGGAAGCTTTGTCCTGCTCAGATTGCTACAACCGATGCTCCTCTTCCTTGGCTCCTTGGGTTATTTTTTTTTTCTTTTATCTTCTCGTTCTCTCTTTTCTCTTCCTCTCCCCCTGGTCCCTCTCATCTCTCCCCTTTATTCGTCCTCTGAGATGTTTCCCATTGCCTATGCAAGGTTCTACCATGGGATCCGCTAGCTTTTGCATACAATTGGCCTTCTGTTCTACATTCTGGGCCGTGGATTAAATGGCACCATCACTCATGTCGTTTGATCACTTGCATTTGTTGTTTCACTCATGCTACTGAGCTTCTGTATATTGACAGTGTAGGCTGCGCAGTTTTGTACGTATATCCTGCATTTTTTGTGACATGCCTGTCTTTTACTGCGTCTTTGGAAATCATCTCTTGTATCAATAACAATTACGTCTTAAAAAAAAAAAAAGAAGAAGTCATGAGGTGCCAATGGCTTGAGAAAACCCTGTTGGGTTGAAACATCGCCACTTGTGTGGAAATAAAACAGTACTGATTGCTGAGCACCTCGTGACTCTTTATTACATTTGAGGGTGTTGAGTGGAACCCTGCTCATGCAATTAAGGTGCTGTTTGACCGTCTCCTAAGTATCTATCCTTTCAAATAAGGTCCAGAGTAGAGCCCTGCGCGGGACTACTTTTTTAATCCCGCTCCCGCCCGCTCCCGCGGTTTTTAATCCCGCTCCCGCAATGTGGGTGTTCCGCTCCCGCCCGCTCCCGCCACTTTTGTGGCCAATCCCGCCCGCTCCCGCCACATTTGTGGCCAATCATGCCCGCCTCCTTACCTGATTTCCCGCGCAGTCCCGCGCGGCTGCCCTCGAGTTGTTCCCTCACGGCGTCTCTTCTCTTGCTCCGCCCAGGAACAAGGCGGAGTCACAGGAAGTGACGTCACATCACGTGACTCTGTTTTTTTCCTGGGCGGAGCAAGCTAGGAGACACTGTAAGGGAGCAGCAAGAAGGCAGCCTTGCGGGACTGCGCGGGATTACCGGGACCCGCAGGTACAGTGCCTGACCGCCCGCAGCCCCAGCAAGACCGCCCGCGCCCGCCCGCAAGTTTTTTGGCGGGTCCCGCGGGACCCGCCTCCCAGTGCAGTCCTCTAGTCCAGAGCAGCATTGTGTGAGAAATACAACAGGCACAGTTTTATTCAATTATACTACACAGGACATATCAATTATACTACACAGGACATATCAAAAGTTGATCAAATGATATGTTTCTGTGGAAAGAGATGAAAACCATAGTCCAGCAGGCCTTGAACATGACATTGTTGCTTGCATAAAGAACAACAGCCTCAATATAACAAAGTCGCTTTTCATTACCCCTTGTCAGGACTCGGGTGATCAGGTCGGGTAGGAGCCCATGCGCAGGGGATACTTGGGGTTCAGTATGTAACCCACGGTGCATGATTATGCAAACAAAGACACCACAAACAGAAATCCAGGTAATGCAGTGTATTTATGTATATAACAGGACCAGCAAATAAGGGTAATACAGTCTAAGCAAGTAACCGGACGTATGGCAAAATAAAATACAGGTAGTAAGTCTTTTGGCAGGGAGCCCGCTTGGAAGGGCGCGACAGACAGAGAGCCCGCTTGGAAGGGCACAAAAGGCACAAAAGCAGGGAGTCCACTTGGAAGGACACAAAAGCAGGGAGTCCACTTGGAAGGACACAAAAGCAGGGAGTCCACTTGGAAGGACACAAAAGCAGGGAGTCCACTTGGAAGGACACAAAAGCAGGGAGTCCACTTGGAAGGACACAAAAGCAGGGAGTCCACTTGGAAGGACACAAAAGCAGGGAGTCCACTTGGAAGGACACAAAAGCAGGGAGTCCACTTGGAAGGACACAAAAGCAGGGAGTCCACTTGGAAGGACACAAAAGCAGGGAGTCCACTTGGAAGGACACAAAAGCAGGGAACCAGGAACAGTACAGGTGCAGAGTCACAGCAGGAAGGTCCATAGACTTCAATACAAAGGCCCTGACTGAAGGGCAGGGCAGGTTCATAAAGGCAGGGCAATCCAGGTAACAAGGCCCAGCTGGATGTATCGACTAGGGCTCAACCCAGGTAACAAGGCACACCTGATCCTAGTAATGAGTTCTGACTGCTCCAGAGGGCAGAGGGTGGCCACTAGTGGTAGCAGAGTTAAATGCCACAGGTATGAAAAAGCCATGGTTCAGGCAGAGAAAAAGTGGTTCCTGACACCCCTGCAGAAAAAGCATCAAAACAGGTTAAAATTACACCAAAATGGGCAAGTGAACACAAGTACAGTTCGGGCCAGAGATATTTGAACACTGATGCAATTTTCTGTTATTTCACTGTTTACAAAAATAAATTCTAGTTACGGTTAAATAATGAATATAAACTTAAAATGTAGTATTATAGCCTTAATTTGGTGGTATTCACATCCAAATTGGAGGAAGAGTTTAGCAATTAAAGCTGTTTTAAGGGCCCAAAAGTAATTGGATAAATGACTCAAAAGCTGTTTCACCTAATTCAGTGAAGCTGATTGGATGATGGCAAAACATACTCTGAAAGCAACCCAGGAGTTTTTAAGGGAAAGAAGTGGAATATTCTGCAATGGCTGAGTCAGTAGCCTGATCTCATACCGATTGAGCATGCATTTCACTTGCCAAAGACAAAACTTAAGGCAGAAATACCCACAAACAAACCACAACTGCAGGAAAGCTTTAGAAAGGAGGGTTGTTGTCTGCAAAGGATTCTTGACAAAGTATTAAAAATGAACATTTTATTTATGATTGTGCTGATCTGTTCAATTACATTTAAGCCCCTGAAAGAAGGGGACTGTGTATGAAAACGGTTGCAATTCCGATACTTACAATACAATATTTTTGTTCAACCCCATGAACTGGGCGTGGCCTGGCTGCCGAGGGAGATGGCTGTGCAGTAAGAGAGCTCTGTCTCCTCAGCCTGAAAAAGCGACCCACACTGCAGCTAATTTAGCTAACTTAACCTCCTCTGCTGCTCTGGACCTTGCTGTCACCCTGCAACTATGCCTGTTCGTAAAAAAAGACATGCCAGACAGGAAACAATGGCAAAATTCTGCTTTTCCAGGTCTCCTCAGGCATCCCAAGATGGCACTGACTGCTCACAGGACGCTGCCTCCTCGTCCTCACAGACGGCTGTTATCTCGGCTCAGAGATCTCCTGCTCCTCCACGTCGCTCTGCCTCTGATTCAGCCCTTCACTGCCTCTCCTCACAGGAAATGTCCAGGTCAGTGTCTCCACGGGCCCCCTCTGTCTCCTCATTCACAGAAGAAGCTGCATTTAACCCCTACAGCCCTGCAGCTCTCCTTGGCTCTGAACTGCTCTGCCCGGCCAGCACTCCATCACAGAGCCCTGCAAAGCAGCGTCCCAGGCTCTCTAATGCTGCTAATGATCCTGACATACAAAGAAGGGAAATACACGATGCCCTCACTGTATCTGATCATGATGCCTTAGACAACATGGCTGTTTCTAATCAGTCCCTCACGGACACAACAATGAAAACCATGTTGCAGGCCCTTCGTAAAACTTTCCTACTAGATCTCCTCTTAAAACTGTTGTGGATGGTCTGGGTGACAGAGTGGACCATGTTGAAAACAAATTTGAGGAATTTTCTGCCTCTCATAACACACTAATAGATTCACATACTGAGTTAAAGGACAGCGTGGCGACATTAAAAGCGAAAATTGCTGATTTGGAAGATAGGAGCCGCCGTAATAATATCAAGTTACGTGGCGTTCCTGAAACCGCAACACCAGCTGAAATTCCTGCATATGTGCGGTCCTTAATGGAAGCAGTACTACCTAACTGCTCTCCTCAAGAACTGGAAGTGGATCGCGCTCACAGGATACCCCATCCGAAACATATGGACGACTCAATTCCAAGAGATATTCTAGCACGCATACACTTCTTTACAGTTAAAGAGAGACTGATGGAACATTCTCGTAGAAATGGCGGCCTTCCTGCTCCATATCACAAAATCTCTTTATATACAGATTTATCTGCAACTACCCTTCAAGCACGTACAGCTTTGCAACCTATAACCCAAGCTCTTCGCTCAGCTAAAATCGTCTATAGATGGGGATTCCCTGTCCGTCTGCTTATTCGTCGTGGAGACACTCTACACGTTGTCCGTTCACCAGAGGAGGGAAACGCTTTGCTCAAGTCATGGAACTTAGCATCGTTTCCTCAAGCAAGATCATCGACAACCCGATCTCAAGTTCGCATGACACAGGAATGGTCCACTGCAGGATCAAGAAAAGCAGTATGATTTGCACCTATTTTTTGTCCAGGCCTTACTGGTTGGTCATACCTACTTGGCTTCAGTGCGGACTATAACCCCTCACTACACAATTGGTTCGTGTTTTAAGAGCCATATGTTTTTTGCTCCTGTTTTTATTTCATTTTGTTCTTAAATGTTTGTGTATATGCTAACACCATTTCTTGCTCATTCCACTCAAAGTGCCTTACCATTACCTATAGAAGGTGTGCGTGCTCGCTGGGAAACACACACTTTCGCCTTTCCCACACTCTTACAAATATTATTTTTTTTTTTAACATCACCATTTTCTATGAAAATGGTCATATGGATAGCTAGTATCAATGTAAACGGTTTAAATACACCTCATAAGAGATCACATTTTTGGAGAGAGGCTCAATCCTTGAGATGTGAAGTGATATGTGCACAGGAGACACACCTCCTTTTGGGCGATGCGGATCGTATGAAACACCCTGCCTATCATCATATATATCATTCACACTACAGTTCAAAAACTAGAGGTGTACTAATAGCCATTAGAAATACGGTATTCTTTCTATGCAAAGAGGTTATTGCAGACCCTAATGGGAGGTATATCATATTATACTGCACCATTAATAATATTTCTATGACATTGATCTCTCTTTATGCCCCTAATGTTGGACAATCACAGTTTCTTAATAAGCTACTTAAAGTTGCTAGTAAGGTACAATGGGGGTCATATATTTTATGTGGCGATTTTAATACCGTAATGGACACTAATCTAGATTCTACCTCACTCTCTAGAACCCAACCCACTTTCTTATCATCATGGATGTGGGAAAGAGACCTTTATGACACCTGGAGGATCAATCACGGAACAGAGAGGGGTTATACTCATTTATCAGCAGCACATAACCTATTCACGTTTTGATATGGTCCTGGTGGATAGAATATTTTTACGATCCATATTAGCTTCAACTATCGAAACTATAACATGGTCCGACCATGCGGCAATCACACTCATGCTTGACGATGAGATATCCTCGCATGGAGTTTATCAATGGCGCATTAGCCCTTTCTTACTGTCTCATCAGGAATGTTCAAAACGTTTACATACTGATATTGAGGATTTTTTCAAAATTAACGCACCCTCTGTAGAAAGCCCCATATCTGTATGGAATTGTCATAAAGCGGTGATTCGAGGTTTATGTATTAAATACGACTCCATACTCAAAAAACAAAGAGAAAAACAATTAACGGACCTCCTGACTAAATTGCGAAATACAGAACAAGCTAATATCACCATCTGATATACTAGCCTCACAACTAACCTCTATTAGACGCGATCTCCGTTGCCACATGCTGACAACATATGAAAACGCCCACCGAAAGACACAAGCCCACTATTACGCCCAAGACAATAAAATGGGTAAACTATTAGCACATCGCTTAAAAAAGCGACAATTAAATTCCTGCATACCTTTTCTCATTCACCCGATCTCTAACAATAAGCTCTTCTCCCCATTTGATATCTCTAATGGTTTTAAGACCTATTATTCTCATTTATATACCTTAAGAGACTCGATTATATCCCCCCCAGATCACATAAAAGCTATTCAGACATATCTGGACCGCTTACATCTACCACGATTGAATTCTTTCCAATTAAATAAATTAAATGAGGAGATCACCACAGAAGAAATTCCAAAAACCATACGTTCTCTCCCATCCGGCAAGGCCCCTGGCCCAGACGGTTTTACTAGCATATATTATAAAACCTATAACACTAGTCTGTCCCCCTATTTACGAAACTTCTGTCGGGTGGCCGTGTCCAGTGGTTCATTGCCCAAAGAAAACTTACAGGCCCTGATCACCACCCTCCCAAAACCAGGCAAATCTACTGACCACCCAAAATTTTTTAGACCGCTCTCTCTACTGAATCAGGACCTAAAAATATATGCAAAAGTCCTAGCTAATAGAATTGCTTTAATTCTCCCACATCTGGTGAACCAAGATCAGTCGGGTTTTGTCTCGGGCCGTCAGACCTCTGACAACACCAGAAGACTATTAAATATCTTACATTATATTGAGAGGGACGGCACCCCTACTTTGATCCTCGCCTTAGATGCAGAGAAGGCTTTTGATAGGTTGCGCTGGTCGTATGCTTTCTCGGTATTAGAACATATGGGTTTCACTGGTAGTATATCGCTGGCAGTGTCATCTTTATATTCCAACCCCTCAGCGAAAGTTTTATCTAATGGTGCCTTATCTGAGGAATTCAATATTACAAATGGGTCGCGACAGGGGTGCCCTCTTTCCCCTTTCATTTATATCTTATCCACTGGCTCAGGCCCTTCGACTGGATGATAGAATTTCTGGGTTGAGTATTAATGGTAGAGATCATCTCATCTCTCTACGCCAGAAACATCGTTACCCGCAGTTATGGAAAACATCAACACATACGGTCACCTGTCATATTATCATTTAAATAACTCTAAAACACAAGCTCTTCCTCTGAACCTTCCCCCTCAGCAATTAACATCCTTGAAGTCCCAATACCAGTTTGACTGGCAGGTAGCTAGTCTAAAATACTTGGGAGTAGAATTGTCATACCCCTTCTCTTCCCTATTTACTAAAAACTACATCCCCCTCCTTGCAACTATTGAGTCAGACTCTGCGGAATATGCTAAACATGAAGTCTCGTGGCTGGGCAGAATAGCTACTTTAAAAATGTTCATATTACAAAAAATTCTTTATTTATTTAGGACATTGCCCATACGTCCCTGAATCCTTCTTCATTAAAATAAATAGAATTCTGTCACGTTTTGTATGGGCTGGGAAGAGACCAAGATGCCTAATATTAAAGGTTATTACATATCTACTTTGATAACTCTCCTAAAACAATGGTGGTGCGATACCCCTAATTCACATTGGGTCCACATTGAAAATTCCTCGGTATATCCCTACAAAATTAATGATTTTTTACTACTTCCAGCTTGGAACCTTCACAGGCCTCCTCTCACAAACCCATTAGTAAAAGCCTCATATAATGTTTGGCTGCAATATCATACTGCCTTAGCTTCCTCTACGGTGCCCAACCTTAGGGAACTACCGTTGTCAATAATTCAAGCCTCCAGTCCAGGGCTTGAATTAACTAACTGGTTTTTATCGGGTATATCCCATGTCAAGCATATATATGATGCTAATGGATTAATGACATTTGAAACCATTCGACGCACATATAATTTATCCAATAAGGATTTTTACAAATATCTACGTATTAAACATTTTTTACAATCTTTGACCCCCTCCTCTTTGCATGTAGATAACATCACTCTCAAATACCTCTCATCTGATATGAAGGGATTAAAACCAACATATACTCTTTACACTAAATCTGATAAATGTAATAAAACTTATCCCATAAAACAATGGGAAAGTGATATAGGAATAAATGTAGCCCTTCAAGATTCG
Organism: Spea bombifrons; assembly: GCF_027358695.1. Lineage (NCBI taxonomy): Eukaryota > Metazoa > Chordata > Amphibia > Anura > Pelobatidae > Spea > Spea bombifrons. Next base: position 41,859,874 of record NC_071089.1, read on the forward strand.
CAGTTAGCTTTTAAATGTTCACATAAAGCTCTTCAATGCTCCTCACATGCAGAATCCACCTTTAAGACAGTATCCCGTTGGTACTATACTCCGGATAGGATAGCTAAAGCTTTCCCTAACTCTTCAAATAAATGTTGGAGAAATTGTGGCCAGAAGGGAACCTTATACCATATCTTATGGAATTGCGCTCTTATACAATCATATTGGGTAGAATGTAAAAGCCTTCTTCCTACGATATTAAACTGCCCTATAAATTGGTCGCCTCAATTAATTTTACTTTTTCTAGGGATACAAAATGTTTCCCCACAATATCGGGAATTATTCTGTATCATTTGCATTATTGCAAAAAACACTCTTGCAAGCAAATGGAAAACTGTGGAGATTCCCTCTATTGATATAGTCATTTCCAAACTAAACACTACATATTCCTACAAAAAAATTCTAGCTAGAGGTTCAGGCAACACAAACAATTCTCTATCAGATGGAAACCATGGTATTCTTCATCCTATTGTATAGATATTTGAGGTTCTTTAGTATATTTAAGGATTCCAGGCCAACTCTCTTCAATTTAACAAATCGCAGTCATCCTCACTGGTATGGCATGACAACTATTAAAACTATTCACTATAAAATACTTGAGCAGATATACACTTATGATTTTTTAAATTCACTCAGGCATACTGTTCTGTTCCTCTTCCTTTACAGGGAAGTTTTCTTGTTTACGTTTTTTATTACCTTATAACGTTAAAATGTAACTGAGATACATGCTTATCAATATGGTTTGAATTTTCACTGTAATGACAGCTGCGACTGTCTTGGTTTGATCATAACTGACAGCTGTGACTGTCTCCCATATATTACTAGTTGTGTTATTTGTACTTCTTATTTCTTTGAAAATAAATAAAAAAATATTGAAAGTAAACCTGAAAGTCTGCCTGTCATTTGCTGCTTGTTTGTTTCATTTCAAATCCATTATAGTGCTGTACAGAGCCAAAATTATGAAAATTGTGTTAGTTTAAATATTTCCAGACCTAACTGTATGATGAATATTCAGAGGTTTCTAATGTATTTTTGCTGTAGTCTCTCCCTGTTGTCAGAGAGTTTTTTGTTTTGTGTTTGGTTCATTCATTTTCAGACAACAAATTGTGTCTCTCGCCCTTTCGGTTCAGATGAAACTTGAAGAACCTTTTCCATCTGGAAATTAAATTTGTTGTCACTCTCCCCTTCATTAGTCTGGTCTCTTCCATGTATTTCTGCAATAGGATGAAGCCTTGGTTCCCCCTATTGGAGGAATGGAGGAGAAGCTGTCCCCGTGGTGTGTGCCAGACTCAGTTCTGTTGCAAACTGCTCCACTAGGCCAGAAGAATGCAGATGAACCTGTGGGGAAGTATAGAATTTTGTAACAGGGACCGATTTTTGCTCAATACAGCCAAAAGTTGAGAAGCTCCCATAGGACAGGTTATGAAGTGGCTGTACATTCTTGGTAAACATGAGAAATTTGTTTTGTACTGCCTAATCTGATCCTTCTCATGTTGCCCCTATCACACCCACTCATGGATAGCCAATGTGTTGTGAAGCTACACTTCCTGAGGGCAAGTCCCATTGTGACTCCTATATGGAGAAGAAGGTGGGGTCTACAATCAAGCATGGCCAAGAAGTTTAAAGTTATGGTGGCACGACTCTTATTTTTATAAATGCATATTTTACTATTTTAATGTATGCAAATTGGTGCAAGCATTGTTTAACTATTTGGAGTTGGAAAATTGGACCAGTGGCATCAGCGGGGGGAGGGGAGGGGCAGGGGTGTCCATGGACCCCCTTACATCATACTGTGCCCCCCATGGTGAGCGCCAGAATATGACGTAATAAAAAGGCGCTCAGCAGTGAAGCAGCGCGCACCGCGACAGAGCAGGAAGACAGAGGCCTCACGCTCCCACCGCAGGACCTCTACAAGGTAAGTGAACTTCAAAGGGGGAGAGGGTATATAGTGAGAAGGGAGGGAGAGGGGTAGATAGTGAGAAGGGAGGGAGAGGGGTAGATAGTGAGAAGGGAGGGAGAGGGGTAGATAGTGAGAAGGGAGGAGAGGGGTAGATAGTGAGAAAGGGGGTGGTAAGAATATTGAAATAAAGAGTCAAAACGAGTGAGAGAATGAATGAATGTGTGGATGCATTGTGTGAATGAGTGAGAAAATGAATGAATGAATGTGTGGATACATTGTCTAAATGAGTGAGAGTATGAATTAATGAGTTTGTGAGAATGCATTAATGAATATGTATAAATGATTTGTGTGAATGAGTGAGAGAATAAATGATTGTGTGGATGAATTAGGTGAATGAAAGTGTGAATTAGTGAGTGACTGTAAAAGTGTTTGTGTGTATCATAGTTACATAGTTACATAGTTCATAATGTTGAAAAAAGACCTAAGTCCATCTAGTTCAACCCTTCTACCTAACCTTCCTATTCTTGATCCAAAAGAAGGCAAAATTAAGCTACTTCTAATTCTGCCATCAGGGGGAAAAAAAAATTCCTTCTTGACTCCAAGAGGCAATCGGATTTCTCCTTGGATCAAGAAGCTCTAAAATATTAATGTTATTCTATTTATATCCCTGTATATCATGCCTTTCTAAGAAAATATTGAGGCCCCGTTTGAAGGTATCTAATGTCTTGGATAACACTACCTCCCTTGGAAGTGAATTCCATACCTTAATTGTCCTCACTATGAAGAATCTCTTCCTTTGTCGTCTATAATTGATTTGTGGAAAGCCAAAGAGGGCACATGCAGAGTTTTTGAGCCTTGGGGACCAAGAGGGCACAGGCAGGGTGTGTATGGGACAAAATTGTCTCACGCTAGGCTGTTTGGGGACAAAGATGGCAAGTCCTATGTGTGTAATTTGGGTGCTGGTGCTGGCAATGTAGACACCAGGGCTGGCTTTGGGGTGTGCGACCTGTGTATACCCTTAATGCTGAGTTTTTATGTGAATTGCAATTGATCTATACCTGCAAAGCTGGGTTTGTGTGTTATTCTATTGATACATATCTGCTATGTTTCCATACATTATTCATGTATACCTGCAAATTCAGTTGATCAATACCTGCAATGCTGTTTCCATGTGATCTATACCCTCAGTGCTAAGTGTACATGTGATTTCCAGTTGATCTATACCTGCAATGCTGGGTTTGTGTGTTCTGTTGATCTATACCTGCAATGCTATGTTTCCATTTATTATTATTGTATACTTACAAATACAGGATTTGTATGTTTGATTCTGATTCAGTGTGGCAAATATTTTTTTGGTGCGGGAGCGAAGGGGGTGATTTCAATATAAAATGAATTGGCAGCAGGATCTAATAGCAGCAGAGGCTAATATTTATATATATTGGCGGCAGGGTCTAACATAAAAGAATGAAAACTAACTGCCAGTTCAGTTATTTTGAAATCAGATTTTAATCACGGTCTTTACCGTGATAAGTACATATTATGTAGTTAAAAATGCATGTCTAATGCATATATATATAGATATATATATATATAGATATATATATATAGAATATAGATATCTATATAGATATATATATATAGATATATATATATATAGATATCTATATAGATATATCTATATAGATATATATATCTCTATATAGATATATATATATATATATATATATATATCTATATATATATATATATCTATATATCTATATAGATATATATCTATATATATATCTATATATAGATATATATATATATCTATATATAGATATATATATAGATATATATATATCTATATAGATATATATCTATATATATATATATATATATATAGATATATATCTATATAGATATATATATATCTATATATAGATATATATATATAGATATATCCATACCTGGGAACTCTCTGGGTTTGACCCGAAGATTGCCGGGTGAGCGCTGCTCCTCCGGTTTAAGACCCGAAATCCTCCGGGTCGCGGGAGCGGGGTCTTGACACTCCCCCGCTGACATCAGTGTGCAGTCCTGGCTGCGTCCCGCAAGTGAAGACTCCGGGTAGCCGGAGCCGAGAAGTTCCCAGGTATGTATATAACTCAAAAATGAGAAAAAAAATATATAAATAAACGTAATATACTACTATATGTGAATATATAAAAATATAAAAATAGAAATATATATAAATGCCCACACGGAAATTATAAAAAGTTATACAAATCAAACTCAGCATTCAGTCCCTCTGGCCTTAATGTTCCCAAATCAAGTACCCACTGCATCTCATGTTGTCCCATATTTTTTACACTATTGCCACCTCTCCAGTATATATACACACACCTATCATGCCTGGGTTCTAGCACCAAAAATGGACAAAAAAAAAATCAACAACAATATTTTATATATATATATATATATATATATATATATATATATATATATTTGCTAACAGCAATCACACTCTCATGCCCAGGCAGCCAGTACATGCTGGAACCTGGGCATAATAGCATGCCCCCCAACTGTCCCAATTTAGGCAGGACAGTCCCGATTTTGGGTCTCTGTCCCGCTGTCCCGCCTGTCCCTTCCACTGTCCTGCTTTGCAGGGGCAGAGGTAAGGTGAGGCGAGATCCGTACTCACCTCAGCTTCAGCCTGCAGACTAGCTGGGAGCCCCCTCCAGCTGGCTCAACATTAGAGAGCGCGAGGTCTGTCACTTTGCTTTATTGCTCCCTAATTACTACCCGCCGAGGATATGACGTCATCCCTGCACTTTTCAGCAAAAGCCGGCGCATAGTGAGGTCTGAAGTGACAGACCTTGCGCTCCCACCACAGGATACAGTATGGAGGCAGAAAGAAGAATGATGAAGGATGGTGGAAGAGGTAAGAGATGGGGAGAAAGGGGTGTAAGGGCAGTGTATGTGTATGTATGTATGCGTTTGTAAGCTTGTGTGTGTATGGGGGCGGTGTGTGTAAGAGCTGTTTTCTGCATGCATCATGCAGACGTTCACCACAACCCCTCATGCACCAGAGAGGAGGTGTGATGGAACCCTCCATCACTGGGGCCCCTGGAGAGGCCTGAGAGCCAGCCTCCTTCCTACTGACCATGGCCCCAGGCCTTGTAGAGACTTCTGTGTGTGGACACAGGGGGTCAGTTTCTACTGATTTCCCCTATGTTTTACTACTCAGAGTCTCAAAACTGTAATGTCAGCTGGACATCCTGTTGTAGGAAGAAGGCTGATTGTCTTTGCATTGTTGATTGTATAGGTGTGAAGTGTTTCCCCTGTTATTGTGTGAGTTAGCCCTTGTCTTAAGACCCCTTGTAGGTATGACTAGATGTCACTGCTGCATACCTAATTATCAATTACACAACAGGTAGCTGTTAATCCAGTGAGCTCCTGTTATCCCTGTTTCCTAGCCATTGCCTGTCTCAAGCCAATTATATTTCTATCATCATCATCCCATGTCTACGTCCCCAACTAATGTAATTATATATGTCTCAATGTCTCATGTCATTCTGTCCTTCCCCCAGATATTGTGTTGCAGGATTTGCTCTAATTACTTCCTTCCTGACATGGTAATTAGATCATGTGATATTTGTCTTGCCCCTTTTCTTACTTGTACATATAGCTCTGTATTTGGTTTAAATAAAGGAGTCCTGTTTTCACCTCAACATGAGAGTTGCCTGATGCTTGGGTGGGCTGCTATGATCCTTTATTGTCCTTTTCAGGACAACAGCCACGCCGTGTAGCTAAGCTTGGATAGCCACAGTGCCAACGCAGCTCCGGTGCAGCGACATCCCCCCTTCTATCTACAACGCTGGTTCTGCCTGGCGCTGAAGGGGTTAATTGTTGGTGTCCTGGCAGGAGGAAGTAACGATTGACGGGAGTACCCAGTCGGGGTACAGGTCGGTCCCGTCACAGGAGGATCCAGGTTCCCTGCAGCGCTGCAGGGAATTCTCTCTGGCAGTGCGATGCGCGCATACATCCTCTACTTCTGCCCAACACTTCTGCTGGGGCTTCTATGATGGAGCACCGGAAAGGTCATGTCATGTTGCAGGGGTTGCCAGAGAGGAGGATCTGATAATAATAGGATGTGTCTGAGTGAGTGCCTACTCCGTGCGATGGTCTGCTATCTTAGAGTCTAATAATATATATTATTATTACTATAATAATTTAAAATATATAACTTCAGGAGACTCTCCTGGTGCTTGCTGGACTTTCTTGGGTGCCCTGATGCATTCTTTACAACAATTGGACCTCTCTCCTTGAAGTTCTTGATGATCTTGATACTGGAATAAATGGTTGATTTAGGTGCAATCTTACTAGCAGCAATATCTTTGCTTGTGAAGACCTTTTTTGGCAAAGCAATGATGACAGCCTGTGTTTCCTTGCAGGTAACCATGGTTAACAGAGGAGGTACAATGATTTCAAGCACCCCTCTCCTTTGAAAGCTTCCAGTCTGTTATTCTAACTTAATCAGCATAACTGAGTGATCATCAGCCTTGTCCACATCAACTCTCGCACCTGTGTTAACGAGGCATGATGTCAGCTGGTCCTTCTGGGGCAGTGCTGAAATGCAGTGGTAATGTTTTTTTGGGATTCATTTTCATGGCAAAGAGAGACTTTGCAATTGATTACAATTCATCTGATCACTCTTCATAGCATTCTGGAGTATATGTAAATCACCATCATCTAAACTGAGGCAGCAGACTTTGTGAAAATTAATATTTGTGTCATTCTCAAAACTTTTGGCCACAACTGTGTATATAGTATGTCTATATAAACAAATACAACATGGATGGGTTTCCCATGCAGGAACATAATAAATGCCTAGAACATACAGTAATAACAGTAAAACAATGGGAGCATATATTAAATAATAAATGGCAAATAAAAGTAACACATGTAATACAAGGGCTGATACATCTTAATGTAATACACCTTAGGCTTCACCTAGGGTGACCACATGTCCCAGATTGCCCAGGACTTTAAGTCCTGGGTCCCAGGCATCCTCGCCAATTGAAATGCCATCTTTTTTTTTTTTGACGCGAAGGAGAGAGAGGGGTGCCAAGGGGTTGCTCATAAATAAGTCTTCAACAACTGCTCGGCGACCCTCAGTCTCCTCCGCAAGGCCTCTAGCTCAGTTGTGGTGCCGGCATTTCATGATCATACCTGCGAACTTTTGAGCTCCGGCTACCTTGCTGGACGCGGCCAGAACTGCCCACTGACGTCAGCCGGCAAAACACCCCCATTTAAAGGGAAAATGGGCGGGGAGTGTCAAGACTTCAGGTCTTGACCCGAAGAACCAGTGAAGCTGTGTTTCCCCCGGGGATCTCTGGGTCAAACCCGGAGAGTTCCCAGGTATGTTCATACTGAGTGCAGAAATATGAATATGCCTTGGGGACCAACATGACACAGGCAGGGTGTTGATGGGACAAAGATGGCACAGGCCGGGCTGTTTGGGGACAAAGTTGACTTATGCTGGGCTGTTTGAGGACAAAGATGGCAAGTCCTGTGTGTGTTATCTGGGTGCTGGTCAGGTTCTATCTGGGTAGTGTGGATGCCAGGGCTGACTTTGGGGTGTGCAACCTGTAATCTATCTATACCTTTAATGCTGAGTTTTTATGTTGATTCCAATTGATTCTATACCTGCAAATCAGGGTTTATGTGTTATTATATCTGCTATGCTATTTTTCCATACATTATTTATGTATACCTGCAAATACAGGGTTTGTATGGCTTATTCAGTTGATCAATACCTGCAATCCTGTTTCCATGTGTTTATTTGATCTATACCCTCAGTGCGACAGGATAACCAGTACCCTGACTGGGAACACCTGCCAAAACGGGCTTTCTTCGGCCGGGACACCCGCAGTTAACCTCTTCAGCGCCAGACAGAACCAGCATTCTTGAGAGAATAGGAATGCTGCTGCACCGGAGTTGTGTTGGCACCGTAGCTAGCCATAGCTTAGTGTATTCTGAAAACATCAGACAGGATGTTGAAGTGAGAACAGAACTACATTTATTAAACGCACATTCATGTACTTATACACAGCAAACACAATTAACATTAACATTAAGTCCTTCTTCGGGTCCTGCAAGGGGAACACACAAACAATACGTTGGGATGATAGGATTATCCCCTTGGAGTTCCAGGTCGACTGAATCCATTTCCCATAGAAGGAAAAAGGTACAATTCTTGGGGTTCCCCGTGGAGCTTCTCCACAAGCTCTGGACGCCCTCTGTTAACTGTTCAAAAATCCCCGAGATCCATCACAGGGAGTCCGAGCTACACCCGGTTCGAGTGGGTTGATGCAACGTTACGTTTCGCTCGTGAGTTCTGTGACAGAATGACCGGTCATACAAGGCCCCAAGGTAGTCAGGAGATGGCTCCAGCCTGGCTGTCAAACAAAGATAGCACAGGCAGGAACTCCATTGTTTAATTAATCCCATCAATAGGATTCCTGCCTGGGGATTAAAGATTGGGTTGTCTATATGCACCTGTTTATCAATGTTAATTTATGTTAATGAAGTTCTGTGGCTATATGAGTCTATGTTTTACATCAATAAACTGTTCATTCCTGCTGTACTCAATTCAAGGTAGTTGTGCGTCTACTTATTGGGTACACATAGTAGGGTTCCAAGGTGCGCATGCTGGCTGGTGCTGGAAGTTATTCCGGGGACAACAGGAGGATACAAAAAAAAAGCAAAACCTAATGTCCCCCTGATGCTCTGCCAGTTAAATGCCCCCCATGATACTGGCTGAGGATTATGTGAAGTATAGTACACAGCAGCAGGAAAACTGTAAAGGCTAATATGAGTACCCTACCAGGATCATACCATAAAGTGGGCTGATTGGGGACAGAGGTGACACTGAAGAGCTGAATGGGGACAGCAATGACATGGAGGGGCTGAATGGGGACAGAGGTGACACTGGGAGGGTCTGATTGGGGACAGAGATGATACTGGGAGGAGCTGATTGGGGACAGAGGTGGCACTGTAGAGCTGAATGGGGACAGCAATGACATGGGGGCTGAAGGGGGACAGAGGTGACACTGGGAGGGTCTGATTGGGGACGGAGATGACACTGGGAGGGGCTGATTGGGAACAGAGGTTAAACTGGGGAGCTGAATGGGGACAGCAATGACATGGGGGGGTCGAAAGGAGACAGAGGTGACACTGGGAGGGGCTGATTGGGGACAGAGACAACACTGGGGACCCACTTACATACACACACACACATACCTATTTTTTGATTTTTAACGAATACAAAAAAAGTATTATATAGCTTGTACAAAAATAAATTTTACTAACCTTCTACTTCCACTTTTGGGGGGGTTTCGTCTAGACCTCCATCCCCTGGTAGCAACAGACTGTTTTCTATGTATACAGGATGTCAGTGACACGAAATCCGGTGCTCCAGCAGTCTGAGTGCGAGGGGGCAGAGCTTTCACCCCTCACGCTGCTCCCATCACTATGCGGCCATCAGATTGCTGGAAAACTGATCTAAACGGCCGATGCGTGCTGATCCCGCCGGCCAGAGCTACTTTAATACTTTTTTTTTTTAAATTAATATGGCAAGCCGGATCGGCTATTAAATAAAAAAAAAGTATTAAAAGAGCTCTGGCCGGCGGCATCAGCACGCTGCGGCCGTTTAGATTAGTTTTCCAGCAGTCTGATGGCCGCATAGTGATGGGAGCAGCGTGAGGGGTGAAAGCTCCGCCCCCTCGCACTCACCTTTCACCCCTCACGCTGGGTGCTAATGCTGGCGGCCGGCGCTACTTTAATACTTACTACTAATTTTTTTTTTTATTTAATAGCCGATCTGGCTTGCCATTTTACATTTTAAAAAAAGTATTAGGCTAGGTTTCCACTTGTTTTTTTTTTTGCTAAAAACGCCCATAATAACGCCAATTCAGCCACACAGCGTTTTTTTTTTGTGAAAAAACGCTGCGGCCAGATGTTAGCTGTTCTTCAATAGGAAATTGCACAATGCCATATCCACTTGGCGTTTTTCTGTTTGGCGTTTTTTCAGTCCTCTTTGGCGTTTTTCTGCTTTTTTGGGCTCTGTGGCAGTTTTTCAAAATTGCAGCATGTTCACACTCTGGCGTTTTTTGCAAGGAAATCTTGGCGTTTTTCTCCAATAGAAGTCTATGGGAGAGAAAAAATGCCATGAAAAAGCCATGTGGGTTTTGCCTTGGCGTTTTTTTCCACAGTTACAATGCAGAGGATGGACCCAGTATCTGTGTGTCCTACGAGAAATAGGCTGGAAACAAACAGTTTCACACAAAACAAAGTTCATATTGAATTTCACACCATTTGGAACAAACATGCCATTACAAACAAACATACCCAACTGGATCCTGCGTGCCAAAAGCAACAGCAAACAATTTGCACCATCATTTGGGGCCAATCTTCCTAGAGGAGCAGATATTCGGAATAAAACATGCCTTACAAACCACAGAAAAGAGACACATAGAGCCCGCCGGGGCGTGTTTAAGTAGAACTCTACCAAGGAAATGACATCAGGAGGGGGCAGATACTTGCCATTTATCCTAATCCCTTTTAGCTGGGTGAAAATTCTAACGTGTAAAGGCTGGAAAAACTGCCTAAGGTCAAAAAAAGCAATTTCCACAGAAAGGCTAAAATGCCAGAAAAAACGCCAAAACGCAGGTAAATGCTGTGGCAGTTTTCTTGGCGTTTTTCATCAAGAAATTAACGCAGGACAAAAACCCAAGTGGAAACCTAGCCTTAAAGTAGCGCCCGCCGGTGGCATCAGCACCCAGCGGCCATTTAGATTAGATTTCGGGCGGCCTGGGGGGCAATTGCCCCCCTGCCCAGCCCGCCCCTGCTAACTAGTTATCTTTTTTTTTACTTTCGTAAATGTTGCTTGATGGTAATGGGCTGATCTTTGAAGATTTTAATTTTTCTAGTAAAATCATATCATATTGTATGGGGATATATGTGTAACAACATATTTTATTTATTTCTATATATCGGTATATACACTTCCTCTGTTGAAGCTATTATACGCCTGATGCCGATCTGACCACTGATTTGCAACTAAAATGCGTTTGATTACTTGTCTACAGATTTGATAGCTTGATTTCAGTTTTCGATACATACTGAGTTATGTGAGTTAATCATAATAAATACTATACAGATTAAGTTTCTGCAAAAAGGGGTGATTTCCATAAATGCGACTTCTGACACCCTTTCGCTCCCTCCTATAAAATTGCACAGTATTTGTCATGTGACATGCCTTAGCAAAGACAAACAGGAAGGAAAAAAAACCTTTACGTGCCAATCATGGCCCAGGCACAACTGCAGCAACTGATACCCTCCCTGCTGGCTGTGCTGGTCGTCTTGCTGTTTCAACCCGTGCTTCCCCGAATCGCGTACGAACCAACCTGGGAGTCACTGGATTCCCGACCTATGCCAGAATGGTTCGATGACGTCAAATTCGGCATCTTCATTCACTGGGGAGTGTTTTCCGTGCCTAGCTTCGGCAGCGAATGGTTTTGGTGAGTGCTAATGATCTGCATTTGTCGGAATACTGCCATGGGACTTGTGCAGCTTTATATCTACGTCACAATTAAAGGCTGGCGAATGCCCCCCAAGCCGGTCCAAAAATGTTCACAAGGGGCTGACGGACTGTCCATTTTTTTTAACAATTTTGGAACCACCCAGAAAATATTTTAGGGAGCTTAAGCTTCACATACAAACATAATGTGCATGCCAATTAAGTAATTTAGCATCTGTGAGATTTCAGTTTACATTACAATTTAATATAGTTGTAAGAAGGCATTCTCTTATGCTGTGTAGAATCCTATAGGCCAGTCACTGGGTTTTGCGTTGCAGCAGACCTGACATAAAGTTGCTTTCTATTTCTGTCATTGCCTTATTTTGCAAGACAAGGAAATACAAATATGTTATTTCATTTTCCAACAGAGGACATTCACTAGCCTAGTGCTTCAACACTTTTTTGGGGGGTATGTAGAAGCATAATTATGCTTCTACTTACCCCTAAGTTTTAGTGGAAGGGTTTTTCATCACCTTTACCCACAATAACTTATGTAACAACACTTTTTTGCAGACTGCTGCTGTAAACTAAAACGTGGCTGTGAAAAACTGTCTTACAACTTTTAGATACTGTAAGAATCTAGTTTAGCGTTTAACAGTATTTGTGCAAAACCTTACTAGCACTACTGCTCCAATGTATGTCTGCCATATCACCAAACAATTTTTCAGAAATTGCCTGTTTTTACTCAAAAGACACATTTAAAAACCTAAATCAGAAACCTATTTTCCTTTAGGTGGTATTGGCAAGGAAGCAAATCAGAAGCCTATGTTAATTTTATGTTGAAGAACTATCCCTCTGGTTTCCAGTATGAAGACTTTGGGCCATTGTTTACAGCACAGTTTTATGACCCAAAACAGTGGGCAGAATTACTGGTGGCTTCAGGGGCAAAGTATGTTGTCCTTACCTCAAAACATCATGAAGGTAAAAACTATTGTTAGGAAATCAGACTGTTGCCAAAAGCTGTTTTCCCTTGTATTGTCCGTTTTGTTATTTTATAATTGGTCCTAAATACCATATTGGCTCGTTTTATAGGCCACACCCGATTACAGGCCACTCCCTTGATACGCCACCCTGCCCCCCTGACTTACCAATACATCCCTAGACTCCCTGGTGTTAAGCGGGGGCAGCCGATGGACGTCTGCGCATTGCCTAGACAACCTCTGCTGCTTCTCACCACTTCCGCCAGGGCTTCTGTGCCGGCGCTTCATCATTGAAGCCCCGGCGGAAGTGCTGGCAGAAGCAGAGGTTATATGCGTGTATCACACAGGTGCTCACCAGCTGCCAGTGCCAGCCGATGAACGTCTGAACGATGCACTCAGACAACCTCCGCTCCTGCTGGCTGGTAGTTCCGCCGGGGCTTCTATGATGGAGCACTGGAAGGTCATGTGAAGCCGGCGTTCAGTCATAAAAGCCCCAGCGGAAGTGCCAGCAGCAGCAGGGGTAGTCTGCATCGAGAATCCAGGTCTCCTGCAGCGCTGCGGGGGATCTGGATCCTAACCCTGCTTGCCTGCCGCAGTGGTAAATGAAACAAAAAATCACCTGCATGTCCCGAGCGTTGGGCGATACGAGCTGCGCATCCCTGCGCTAAACCCCGATTTATAGGCTGCACCCCCACTAAAAGACTTAAAGTGAGGCCTATATTCGGCCCAATATGATAATACAGTATTCTCCCAATTGACCTGTAAGATAATTGAAATATAAAAGTAGGTGCTAAGAGGCCAGTGTACATTGTGAAATGTACACAGCCAGAGTGGGCAGAGGAATAGATAGATGTAACAATATTTCACAAATGCGTATGCTTGCCTCTCATTAAATTACAGCACTGAAATCCAATAATTTGCAGATTGGAATAACTACAAAATATAACTACATACAGATACATAAAAGGAATTTGTCACTGCAACAGTAACAAATCTTTTTTTAATCTTCGTGTGCTGTTTGTTGTTAAAGCATATGTTTATCCGCCACTTAACTACCATATTTGCTCGATTTATAAGACAAGGTTTAAGACAAGAGCAAATGCTCTGAAAAATACCCCTCGTGTTATAATCGGGGTCGTTTTATAATCCGCTCCAGCCGGAAGGAGGTGCCGTTAGCAGCAGGGGTTGTCTGCGTCCATTGTGCAGACCTTCCCCGGCTGTCAGACAGGAGAGTTCCCCGCACAAGCTTACAGTCTAGAGGGAGTTAGGGTGTGTATTACACAATAGGTAAAAGTGCCGTTATGGATAGTCCAGCCACACTAGTAAAAGTATTGTAGGAGAGGGACTAGGAAAGGTGAGCTAAAGGAATATGGGAGGGCGTTAGTGTGCTATGTTGTAAGCATCATTAAAGAAGTGGATCTTGAGGGATTTTTTGAAGGAATAAGGGCAGGGGGAGAGATGGATAGACCAGGGGAGGGCATTCCAGAGGATAGGGGCAGCCCTTGAGAAATCTTCTAAGCGGGCATGAGAGCTAGAAATCAAAAGAGAGGATATAAGGAGATCATTGGATAATTATTGTTTTATATAGTGCCACCAGATCCTGCAGCGCTGTACAAGGAGGAGACAGGACATTATTACTATCTTTTATTTATATAGCGCCAACAATTCACGCAGGGCTTCTTACAATACATATATTCAAGGGGTATGACCCGAGCCGGATTAAAAGCATCATGGGCCTGGTGCTGAGGATTTTGGTGGGCCTTTTTAATGGAAATAAATAAAATTTTTATATCCCATTATCATTGATGCTAAGAACAATCTTAACTCCTCAAGGGGCAGCTTTTGCCCTGCGTTAAAGACGGCCCTGGCGGCAAGGTTGGGACTGGGAATGAAAAGCAGCCCTGAAAATATTTGGACACCAGCCCCATGTATTTTATCTCGTAGTCAAGCTCTTGTGTCCACACCCCTTACACAAGCCTATCAGAGCCACACCCCTTACACACGCCTATTTATAGCGAGAGGTATTGGCAGTAGAAAGAGGGAAGTGCTCATGCTGTTGTACAGATCACTTGCGAGACCTCACTTGGAGTATTGTGTACAGTACTGGAGAGCGTATCTCCAGAAGGATATAGATATGTTGGAGAAAGTTCAGAGAATGGTTCATGGATTACAGGATAAACCTTACTTGGAAAGGTGAAAGGATCTTAGCCTGGAAGAAAGACGTGATGGGGGATATGATAGAAACATTTAAATGCTTAAAGGGAATCAACAAGATAAAGCAAGAGAGTTTATTTAAAAGGAGAAATACTACCACAACAAGAGGACATAGTCGAGGGGCAAAGATTTAATGGTAACATCAGGAAATATTACTTTACGGAAAGGATAGCGGACGCATGGAATAGCCTTCCAGCAGAAGTGGTAGATGTTAATACAGTAAAGACATTTAAGCAAGCATGGGATAGGCATAAGGCCAAGTTAGATATAGGATAAGGGCAGGTACTAAGGAAAGTACTCAGAGGTTGGGCAGACCGGATGGGACTAATGGTTCTTATCTGCCGTCACTTTCTATGTTTCTATCTGAGCCACGCGCCTATCTGAGCCACTCTATTTACCATCCAAATAGCTACAAATCATTCTTTTTGATCAACTATATTAAATTGTTCCTTTATGATAACAGAATATCTCATTATTATTAAAATACCAGGAACCAAAAGTGTTAAAAAGCCATCGACACCCAAACACACAACCAGGACGGGCTCTGCCACACTGAAGCATAAAAAATGTATTTGCCCCTTCTATATTTTTGCCCCTTGTTTATTGATTCCCCAGAGAGGCCCCCTTTACTGTTGTTTAATGTGCCCCCCCACAACCTTGTGTTTTGCCCCCCTTTGTGCATTTATGTCCCCATACCCTTGTGTATTGATTCATGTGATGCCCCAGCCAACCCCCTCCCTTGTGTATTGATGCCCCCCCGTTTTGTATTGGTTAATGTGATGCCCCCACTGCCATGTGTATAACCTCCAGCCACACCCCCCCCCCCGTTTATATTGATTTTGTAATGCCAAAACCCAGCCACTCCCTCCCTTGAATATGGGTCCCCTAACTATTCTTTTGGTAATACTTCCATTTTTTTTTTCTTTCTATTTTTCTGCTCTCCTCCGGCGTGAAGATTCTCTTCTTGTCACGTGGAACTCTTCTGTGAGCCCGCCCCCTCGAACGTCACATGTTCAAAGCGGCCGACCCGCGGCTGTAAGACCACCTCTGCCGGCCGCTTAATGAAGTTAAAGCAGCCAGTGAAGGCGGTGTCACAGCTGCACGACGGCTGCTTTAATCTCCGCGGCCGGGGGGCAGCTTTGAATGTTGGTCTGCCGGCCCACGGCCCACATTGGCCACGTACTGGGCCTATTTTCAGGTAGGGGCCTGGAGCTGGAGCTCCATCAGCCCCTACGTTAAGCCGCCCCTTGGTATGACTAGACTAGAATTGACAGACTAGATGGAGAGAAACCTGCTTACAATCTTGAGGATCTAAAAATGAGTATATAAGATACAGAAACAGGTAAGCTACCGTCTACAGGTGAACTACCGTATTTATCGGCGTATAACACGCACTTTTTAAACCAAAATACGAAGTTAAAACCCTACCTGCGTGTTATACGCCGATAAATCCTAGAGCTGCACGATTTGCAGCGACGTCTCCCTCACTTCCGGTCCTGCGGAGGGTGCGTGCTATACGCCGGTGCGTGCTATACGCCGGTGCGTGCTATACGCCGGCAAGTACGGTATTTCTTTCTGATATTTGAACCACTTTGCTGTTTAATTGTATTGTTATATATAAAAAAACATGTTATTTTATAAGAAACTTTTTCTTAGAATCAATGATAATTGGATATAAAAATGTATTTACAAGTTATATATTTGCTATTTAGATGCCACAACTTAGCTTATATTGTGAGCACAAATAACTGTTTTGTTTTTTTTTATTTTTTTTTTTAAGGGTATACCTTGTGGGGTTCGAAATTCTCCTGGAACTGGAATTCAGTGGATGTGGGTTCCAAGCGTGACTTGGTTGGTGAGCTGGTTGGAGCCATTAGGAATAACACGGATTTACACTTTGGGCTCTACCACTCTCTGTTTGAGTGGTTCAACCCTTTGTTCTTGTCAGATAAAGCAAATTCCTTCAAGACACGTGAGTTTCCTAACACAAAATCCTTGCCTGAGCTGTATGAGCTTGTGAGAAAATACAAGCCAGAAATCCTATGGTCTGATGGAGATGGCAATGCTCCCTATGAATACTGGAATAGTACTGGCTTCTTAGCCTGGCTGTACAATGAAA
The DNA here is from genome assembly GCF_027358695.1 of Spea bombifrons. Classification (NCBI taxonomy): domain Eukaryota; kingdom Metazoa; phylum Chordata; class Amphibia; order Anura; family Pelobatidae; genus Spea; species Spea bombifrons. The sequence continues at coordinate 41,876,688 of NC_071089.1, forward strand.
GGCAAGTATATGGTTTTGAGTAAGAATACCTTTAAAGGTGATACCTTTTATTTTCTAAGTGTCCCACCGAGTATAATTTTTTTGTTTGTTTTTTTTTCAGAACACTACATTTGCATTTATCCATATACATCATAGGGTTTGTATAGGTGCCAGGGGCCATGTGCCCCCCCCACACTTTAAATCTGTATAGCTTCTATTGTTAAATACTGGTGCAGACATTGAAAGCGTTACAAGATAACTGCTATCATTATATACTGAGGCACGCACTGATGGTGGCTCAGCATAACACCTATCGCTATATACTAAGCCAAACATTGATGCGGTGTAGGCCTACCACTTCAGTGTCTGGCTTAGTATAGAGTACGGATGCACCAAAATGAAAATTCACTTGGCCGAAACCGAAAATGACCCTTCCACCTTTAAAATAAAAATAACCACACTTTTAGTAAAAGTAACACACCAAAATTGTACAAAAATTCAATAATAATATTAATATACCGTATTTGCTCGATTATAAGACGACCCCGATTATAAGACGACCCCCCAAAATCAAAATATTAATTTAGGAAAAAAACAAAAAGCCTGAATATAAGACGACCCTATAGGAAAAAAAGTTTTACCAGTAAATATTAATTCATGTAAATATATTTTTTAAATTTCCATTTATTTGCCAACCTGCCCCCCCCAGTTATGCCACTCTGCCCCCAGAAATGCTTTATACCCCCCCTATTTGCCACTCTGCCCCATGATATGCCTTATACCCCTATATGCCACTCTGGCATATAGGGGGTTAAAAGGCATATCATGGGGCTGAGTGGCATATAGGGGGTTAAAATGCATTTCTGGAGGTATATATGCATATCATGGGGCTGAGTGGCATATAGGGGGTTAAAATGCATTTCTGGAGGTCCAGAAATGCATTTTAACCCCCTATATGCCACTCAGCCCCATGATATGCCTTTTAACCCAGCATGTACTGGCTGCCTTGGCTTGATAGGAGTGTAATTGCTGCTAACAGCAATCACACTCCTATCAAGCCAAGGCAGCCAGTACATGCTGGAACCTGGGGATGATAGTAGTGGGATTACAGCCTCCCTATGCCATGCTACAACCCCCACCCCCTTACACATCCATGCTATCACACACAAACACACATTCACAAACATTTAAATACTCATTCATTCCATTAATCACACATACTTCACACATTAATCACACATACTTACCCAAAAACCCTCCCCCACCCCCTTGCCTGAACTGCAGATCTCTCACTCGAAGACTTCTGCAGGGGACCGGCTGTACCAGCAACTTCTCTGGCCCCGCCCCCAGATGAGGGAGGGGGAGATAGAGTTCTGTGAGGAAGCTACAAGCTTCCTGTCCTCCTGCTTCTAACGGAAGAGACGCTGCTCGCGACCGGTAAGCAGCATGGCCCCAGCCATTTTTTTGGGGTCTGATTAGAAGACGACCCCGATTATAAGACGAGGGGTATTTTTCAGAGCATTTGCTCTGGAAAAAACCTCGTCTTATAATCGAGCAAATACGGTAATATAAACAGAAATCACAATCCTATCATGCCCAGATTCCAGCATGTACTAGCTGACTTGGCATGATAGGAGTGTGATTGCTGTTATCAATTATATATGCATATACATTTTTCCGTCCAATTTTGGTGTGTTAATTACTTTTTTTTTTTTAAAGTAATTAACACACCAAAATTGGACAAAAACCCCAATAGCAATATCCTATAAGAAAAAAAGATTACTAGTAAATATTAATTCACATGTAAACAATTGTTTTCATATTTAATAAAAACTATGATTGAGAAAAATATTTATTTAAGTTATGCACATCTGCCCCCCCCCTCCGGTATACCTCATACACCCATATTTCTGCCTCCCTGAAATGCCCCTTTTTTATTTATTCATTTATTTTATTTTTTAAATTTTCTCAATTCTCCATTTATTGAGCAGGGTAAAATGTAGAGAACATAAACAGTATACAGGTACATAATCTAGATGTTGTTGAGTAGTGTATACAGTCAAAAGCGCCTGAGACAGCAGGAGGCACATGATCGTCAACCCATGCCATTCTTAAACACCCCCCCACCGCCTTACCAGTGCGTCCCTTTACTTGTGACCCGTACTTCGGACTCCCTGGTGTCTAGTGGGGCAGCCGGTGGAGGTCTGTGCGATGTAGATCTCCGTTGCTGGTGGCCAGTACTTCTGTTGGGGCTACTATGACTGAGCGCTGGCATCACATGACCTTCCGGTGCTCCACCATAGAAGCCCCGGCAGCAGCGGAGGTTGTGTGCATGCCGCAAATGTTCATGTGCTGCGGGATGCGCACAGACAACCTCTGCTGCTGCCTGCACTTCCGCGGAGGCTTCTATGGTGGAGCACCGGAAGGTCATGTGATGCCGGCGCTCAGTCATAGAAGCCCCCAGGGAAGTGGCTGCCAGAGAGGAGGATCCGGGTCCCCTGCAGCGCTGCGGGGGATCTGGAACTTAGTCTTGTAATCAGACCTCTATTTGAAGACAACCTCAAATATAAGACGAGGGATATTTTTTTCAGAGCATTTGCTCTGAAAAAACCTTGTCTTACAATCGAGGTGTGTGTGTGTATGTGTGTGTGTGTGTGTGTGTGTGTATATATATATATATATATATATATATATATATATATATATATATAAAAACAGCAATCACACTCCTATCATGCCCACGCAGCCAGTACATGCTGGAATCTGAGCATGATAGGAGTGTGATTACAGCCTCCCTATGCCATGCTATCCCCCCCCCACTTACACATCCATGCTATCACACATACATTCATACACTCATTCACAAACATTCATTCACTCATCCATATACTCATATTCATGTAATGTCTGGCATAGTATATAGTGATGGGAGTTATGATGTACTTTAGAGCATAACTCTCATAGTTATATAATGAACAAAACATGGGCAATGGTACAGGCTACATCATAACACCCATCACTCTCACAAACTTACTATCCCACATTTACTAATCCTCTTGCACTTTCCTACCTTTCCTCTGTCACTTTTCCCGCTACAGCTACTTTTACTCCTCCTCCTCTTTGTTCTTCCTCCAGGCTCCTCTTATTAAGTCTCCTTCCAGTGCAGTGAGCGCGGAAGGCGTTGGGCGTGGCTTTAGTGTTGTGCACCAGGATATGACAGCAAATCCCGACACACAGCAGCAGTTGCCGCACACATCTCAAGGGAGCAGGATCGGAGGTCTGCATTAACAGACCTCCCACTCCATTGATTAGCATAAAGTCAGTTAGAGGGAGATCCTTGAGCTCCTCAACCGAGCCTGCTCCTCTAGCGGCAGACAATACTGTCCATCTCTGGAGGGGTGGTGTCACCCCCCTGATGAGCGGCACCCGGGGCGGACCGCCTGTCCCACGCCAGGTATGCAACTGATAGGTGGATAAGGCTAGACAGTCACAGATGGTAAATACAGTGAAGGAAAAATGATTTGGTCTGCTGATCTTGTACAATTGCTCACTGACAAAGACATGATCGGTCTATAATTTTAACGATAGGTTTTTTTGAACAGTGAGAGACAGAATAACAACAAAAAAATCCACAATAATCCATTTAAGTTATAAATTGATTTGCGTTTTACTTAACCCCTTCAATCCCAGGGGTTTTTGGTACCTCAAAGCCCAGAGCAATTTTGCCATTTTTGGGGTATGTCGGTTTAGCGATTATTCTCTGTTCCTGTGAATAGTGTACCCATGTAAACTATATATTGTTTTTTCAAGTAGAGATAGAGCTTTCGTTTGATACCATAGTTGGATGATTAGCTGAGAGCTGATTTAGAATGAGAAATTTAGTAAAAACTAGCGAAGATTAGAAAAATAAACTAATTTTTTTTACATTTTCCCTCTGAATCCTCACAAAATTAGGTAAAGTGATGGAAAATCCCCTCCAAGTTTATCAATTCAGGTGTCCTGATTTCAGAAATATCTAATTTATATAGATTTTCCAGACTTTCCCAGCACCAGGGAGCATACTATTAGGTGTACAATTTTGTATAATTTTTATGCCTATGGCTTAACCGGTTTGGGGTTGTGAACAGGGGCAGAAGGGTTATACTGGCTAGATATTATTCTAGGGCAATGGGATGTAAGGTTTTTTTTATTATCTTTTTTTTATATATATTTTTTTTAATTTTTTTTTATTTTACCGTATTTGCTCGATTATAAGACGAGGTTTTTTTCAGAGCAAATGCTCTGAAAAATACCCCTCGTCTTCTAATCGGGGTCGTCTTCTAATCAGACCTCAAATAGAGGTCTGATTAGGAGACTAAGATCCAGATCCCCCGCACCGCTGCAGGGGACCTGGATCCTCCTGTCTCACCCGACCCCCCCCCATCATACACACTTACCGGTGCTTCCTGATGTGTTGCCGGGGCAGCGGGTTGACGTCTACGCGATCCGCGTAGACAACGTCCGCTGCAGCCGGAAGGAGGTGTGGCTAGCAGCGGGGGTTGTCTGCGTCCGTCGCATACACCTTCCCCGACTGTCAGAGATCAGACTTCCCCGCACCGGTGCCGCACCGGTGCGGGGAACTCTGATCTCTGACAGCCGGGGAAAGTATACGCGACGGACGCATACAAACCCCCGCTGCTAGCCACACCTCCTTCCGGCTGCAGCACAAGGCGACGTCAACCCGCTGCCCCGGCTGGAAGCACCGGTAAGAGAGGGGGGAGAGCGGGGGAAGGGGGGTGAGAGAGGGGGGGAGAGAGAGAGAGAGAGAGAGAGTGTGTGTGTGTGTGTGTGTGTGTGTTAGTTAGTTAAATGGGGGTATAGGGTGTGTGTGTGTGTGTTAAATGGGCATAGGGCATTTCTGGAGTGGCGTTAAGGGGGCATTTAATAGAGCATTCTGCCTCCTGAAATGCCTTATACCTCCCTATATGCCACTCTGCCCCATAATATGCCTTTTAACCCCCTAATTGGCAGAGTGGCATATAGGGGTATAAGGCATTTCTGGAGGCAGAGTGCTCTATACAATGCCTTTTAACTCCCTTAATGCCACTCTGCCTCCTGAAATGCCTTATACCTCCCTATATGCCACTCTGCCCCATAATATGCATTTTAACCCCCTAAATGCCAGAATGGGATATAGGGGTATAAGGCATTTCTGGAGGCAGAGTGGAACATAGGGGGGTCAAAAGGCATACCATGGGGCACAGTGGCATATAGAGGGTTAAAAGGCATATCATGGGCCACAGTGCCATATTGGAGTGGCAAGCCTGGGGGCAGATGTGCGTAACTGGGGGACAGGTTGGAAAATACAAGAAATAAAAACAAAAAAAATCTTTTTCTCAATCATAGCTTTTATTAAAAAAAATAGTTTACATGAATTAACATTTACTGGTAAAACTTTTTTCCTTTGGGGTCGTCTTATATTCAGGCTTTTTCTTTTTTTCCTAAGTTAATATTCAGATTTTGGGGGGTCGTCTTATAATCAGGGTCGTCTTATAATCGAGCAAATACGGTAATTTCTTTACATTTTTTTTGTATTTTTTATATTTATTTTTTTTTACACAGTAATGGTAAGAGGTCCTCCTAGGGACCTCCTGAACATGCCAGTGATGTCACAGTGACATCACAGCTCACATTATAATTTTTTTAGTATTATTTATATTATTATTTTAATTAATATTATTTTTTAAATGAATTAACATAGAGATCGTAGCGTCTCTGTGCCTCATCGGAGGGCAGGATATCCCCGCAGGGGATATCCTGTCCTCCGATGACCTTCCGGGTTACGTCAGCAGTGACGCAACCCGGAAGGGAATGCCCGATCGCGCGTTTGAAACTGCGCGATCGGGCAGTTTACCGGTAACAGCTTACCGGCTTTCATGCCGGAAGCTGTTACAGGCGATCGGACAGCAGAAAGCCGGCTTCTGCTGTCAGTAGGGAGTAGGTACGTCTATAGGGGAACAAAGGGGTTAAAGATCCATAGATCCCCTATCAATCATCAAGATGTCTGGCTCCCAGGTGTCTTTTATACAGGTAATGTGCTGAGAATAGGAGTACTCTCTTAACCCCTTAATGACAAAGCCCGTATATGTACGGGCTCAAAAAGCATCGTTTTCAATGGGTTTAGGGACCGCCCATTGTCCTTAAGGGATTAAAGGGAGTGCTCCTAATCTCAATTTGTCACCTGTCCACAGAAGAAATCAATCAGATTCCAAACTCTCCACCATGGCCAAAACCAAAGAGCTGTCCAAGGATGTCATGGACAAGATTGTAGACGTACACAAGGCTACACAGCATATAGCATGGTCCAACCCCAGCCCCAAACACAAACCATATCACTAATTTTCTGTTGTTTCCTGTTCCAAAGCCATACTTGTAAACGCTTATGAATTGTATAAGAAACATAGAAAGTGACGGCAGATCACCAGTCTGGTGATCACCGGTAGGTCCATCCAGTCTGCCCAACCTCTGAGTACTTTCCTTTAGTACATGCCCTTATCTAGCTTGGCCTTATGCCTATCCCATGCTTGCTTAAATGCCTTTACTGTATTAACATCTACCATTTCTGCTGGAAGGCTATTCCATGCGTCCACTACACTTTCCATAAAGTAATATTTTCTGAGGTTACCTTTAAACCTTTGCCCCTCCAGTTTATGACCTCGTGGTAGTATTTCTCCTTTTAAATAAACTCTCCTTTTATCGTGTTGATTCCCTTTAAGTATTTAAATGTTTCTATCATATCCCCCCTGTCACGTCTTTCTTCCAGGCTATATATATGTTAAGATCCTTTAACCTGTCCTGGTAAGGTTTATCCTGTAATCCATAAACCATTTTAGTAGCCCTTCTCTGAACTTTCTCCAACATATCTATATCCTTCTGGAGATACGGTCTCCAATATTGTACTCCAAGTGAGGTCTCACCAGTGATCTGTACAATGGCATGAGCACTTCCCTCTTTCTACTGGTAATACCTCTCTCTATACAACCAAGCATTCTGCTAGCATTACCTGCTGCTCTTCTGCATTGTCTACCTATCTTTAAATCCTCAGAAATAATTACCCCTAAACCCAATAAGCCGCATTTTCCTGATTCTCATGCTACTCAATAAGATGGCCATAAGAGGGAACTGTGGGAGACTTCTTTACAGTGATTGTGTTTGCAGGCATCAATATATGCAAGGTCCATTTGCATGTTTTAAGAGGAATACTCTCTGGAAATATATTTTAGAGTGTTAACTTTAAATCTGCTTGAATATGGATTACCAACCATTTATTACCGTATTTGCTCGATTATAAGACGACCCCGATTATAAGACGACCCCCCAAAATCAAAATATTAATTTAGGAAAAAAACAAAAAGCCTGAATATAAGACGACCCTATAGGAAAAAAGTTTTACCAGTAAATATTAATTCATGTAAATTATTTTTTCATGTTTAATAAAAGCTATGATTGAGAAAAATATATTTTTTAAATTTCCTTTTATTTGCCAACCTGCCCCCCCCAGTTATGCCACTCTGCCCCCAGAAATGCTTTATACCCCCCTATTTGCCACTCTGCCCCATGATATGCCTTATACCCCTATATGCCACTCTGGCATATAGGGGGTTAAAAGGCATATCATGGGGCTGAGTGGCATATAGGGGGTTAAAATGCATTTCTGGAGGTATATAGGCATATCATGGGGCTGAGTGGCATATAGGGGGTTAAAATGCATTTCTGGAGGTCCAGAAATGCATTTTAACCCCCTATATGCCACTCAGCCCCATGATATGCCTTTTAACCCAGCATGTACTGGCTGCCTTGGCTTGATAGGAGTGTGATTGCTGTTAGCAGTTTGATATAGATATATATCAAACTGCTAACAGCAATCACACTCCTATCAAGCCAAGGCAGCCAGTACATGCTGGAACCTGGGGATGATAGTAGTGGGATTACAGCCTCCCTATGCCATGCTACAACCCCCACCCCCCTTACACATCCATGCTATCACACACAAACACATTTAAATACTCATTCATTCCATTAATCACACATACTTCACACATTAAACACACATTAATCACACATACTTACCCAAAAACCCTCCCCCACCCCCTTACCTGAACTGCAGATCTCTCACTCGAAGACTTCTGCAGGGGACCGGCTGTAGAGCAACTTCTCTGGCCCCGCCCCCAGAGGAGGGAGGGGGAGATAGAGCTCTGTGAGGACGCTGCAAGCTTCCTGTCCTCCTGCTTCTAACAGAAGAGACGCTGCACGCGACCGGTAAGCAGCATGGCGCCAGCAGACATTTTTTGGGGGGTCTGAGAAGACGACCCCGATTATAAGACGAGGGGTATTTTTCAGAGCATTTGCTCTGGAAAAAACCTCGTCTTATAATCGAGCAAATACGGTAATAAGTTAATTTTGGAAATGATACAGTTAGGTCGGGAAATATTTGGACGCTGACATAATTGTGACATAACCCTCCATCACCTGGAGAGGCCTGAGAGCCATATATAGGTGTGAAGTGTTTCCCCTGTTATTGTGTGAGTTAGCCCTTGTCTTAAGACCCCCTGTAGGTATGACTATGTGTCACTGCTGCATACCTAATCATCAATTACATAACAGGTAGCTATTAATCCTTTGAGCTCCTGTTATCCCTGTGTCCTGGCCATTGTCTGTCTCAAACCGATTAAATGTCAATCGTCATTCCATGTCTACGTCCCCAATTAATGTACCGTATTTGCTCGATTATAAGACGAGGTTTTTTCCAGAGCAAATGCTCTGAAAAATACCCCTCGTCTTATAACCGAGGTCGTCTTCTAATCAGACCTCATTCTGCTTCGGCCGTGCTGCTTACCGGGATTTGATCGCGAGCAGCGCCTCTGCTATTAGCGGCAGGGGAACAGGAAGCTAGCACAGTCCTCACATAACTCTACCTCCCCCCTCCTTCCTCTGGGGGCGGGGCCACAGAAGTTGCTCTCACAGCCGGGCCCCTGCAGATGTCTGCGAGTGGGAGATCTGCAGTTCAGGTAAGGGGGTGGGGGGGGTTTGAGCGTGTGTGTGTATGTGTAATTAATGGAATGAATGAGTATTTAAATGTTTGTGAATGAGTGTGTGTGTGTGTGTGTGATAGCATGGATGTGTAAGGGGGGTGGGGTGGGGGTGGTAGCATGGCATAGGGAGGGAGAATCACACTTCTAACATCCCCAGGTTCCAGCATGTACTGGCTGCCTTGGCTTGATAGGAGTGTGATTGCTGTTAGCAGTATATATATCTCCAGAAATGCAGTTTAACCCCCTATATGCCACTCAGCCCCATGATATGCCTTTTAACCCCCTATATGCCAGAGTGGCATATAGGGGTATAAGGCATATCATGGGGCAGAGTGGCATATAGGGGTTAAAAGGTATATCATGGGGCACAGTGGCATATAGGAGGGTATAAGACATTTCTGATATGCCTTTTAACCCCCTATATGCCCCTCTGCCCCATGATATGCCTTTTAACCATATAGGGGCAAATAGGGGGGTATAAGGCATTTCTGGGGGCAGAGTGGCAAGCCTGGGGGCAGATGTGCATAACTGGGGGGGGGCAGGTTGGCAAATAAAAGGAAATAAAAAATATATTTTTCTCAATCATAGCTTTTATTAAATATGAAAATTAGTTTACATGAATTAATATTTACTAGTAAAACTTTTTTCCTATAGGGTAGTCTTATATTCAGGCTTTTTGTTTTTTTCCTAAATTAATATTTGATTTTGGGGGGTCGTCTTATAATCGAGCAAATACGGTAATTATATATGTCTCATGTCATTCTGTCCTTCCCCCGGATATTGTGTTGCAGGATTTGATCTAATTACTTCCTTCCTGACATGGTAATTAGATCATGTGATATTTGTCTTGCCCCTTTTCTTACTTGTGTGCAGGGGCGTAACTAGACGCCTCAGGGCCCGGGTGCGAGAATCTGCATTCAACTCAACTGGTTAGTTCAACTTGGAACCAAGCATGCAAGGTTCAACCAAAAAACCTGTTAGTAGAACTTGTAACTAAAACCGTAACTTGTAACGAAAGCGATTTAACTTCACACTTACTACTCTCTCATTAAAATTTACGACGCCTTGCTTTCGCGTCTGCAAAGTCGTCAACAATGCTGTCAATCTTCAGTCTTCTAGCTTTCTCATTATCAATGCCTAACGTTGCAAGTCCCGAAAGTCTTTGCTGAGACGCTTTGAAAATGACCTTTCAGCAGTTGTCACTGTTACTGGGAGGGTGAGGAACAGCAGCAAAGCTATGCAAACATCAGGGAGAGTAGAAGATAATGCACTGTTTTCAACAAGCAGGAGGTAAGCAAGGCCCTTCACAGTGGAACAACTGCGAATCCCTTCCTGAAGTGCTGAACGGAAGGAGAGGAGTTGCCCAGGAAAATCTGGTGAAATATCCTCACTGTAGAACTCATGCAGTTTTGTTGCTGCTATTATCAAATTGTCATCAGATTCAGAAGCAAGAATGATGGGCTGAACTATCTGAAATCTGTTAAGGACTGCATTCATGACAGTAAATCTGTTTGAGAGCTGGCTTAAGATTGTGTCCAAACACCTATAAAAAACAGTTGTTTTAAAGTGTTCTTCTGGGTCAGTTAGTCTTTCATCCATGCAAAGCTCATCGAAGTGGCGCTTTACTTTTTTAATTCTCTTATTTTTAAACTTCTTTTCAATTCCCCACTTTTCTGCAAGTGTTATTGCAGCTGCTTTTGCGTCTTCAAAATTATTCCTATAGTTGGAAAGGGCTGTAACAGCATTCTGAATGAGCTGCACTGCACCAGACAATTCCATGTCTGTCGATTGCAAGACTTTTGAAATACTATTGACATGGTTCAAGATTTTTGTTTGCAGGACAATCAGAAACACAAACTGGAAAGATTCAATTTTTTTCTTTATACTTGCAGCATAATCTCTCTCTTTTGGTTTTGAAGAGAGAAGGATAATTTTTGATAATGCCTGCATGATATCTACAAAACGGAAACGCAACGCAAGCAGGGAATCATGTCTAGAAGACCAGCGTGTAGGACAAAGACTTTTTAGTGTGACGGAGGACTCAGCAGTGAATGATGACAGAACGTTCCATCTTCGTATACTTTCCCCAAAGAAGATATATATACGCTCTGCACGATGTCAAAGAATGAGGAAACTTCCTCTATGTCAGCAACAGCATCCTGAATAACTAAATTAAGGTTGTGTGCTGCACAGTGAACATACAGGGCATTTTTTTCTTTCTGTGCAATACGAGCTTGAACCCCAGAATATACACCACTCATTGTTGCAGCACCGTCATATCCCTGACCACGACACTTTGATATGTCAAGGCCCTTCTTTTCTATGCAGGCAACAATATCACTTTCTATGCCTGCTGCCGTCTGATCTCCAATGGCTTGAAACCCTAAGAAAGCCTCCTTTACTGTAATGCTAGAAGCTCTCAAATTCCTATCCCTTTCCACAGAAACATAACGAAATATCTGACTCATTTGATCAGTTTTAGATATATCCTGTGTTGTATCCATTATTATGGAAAAAAATTGTGCTTGTTTGATTTCAGTAACAATTTCTTGATGCACTTTGCTTGGCAGAATTTCTATGACTTCATTTTGAATTTTAGGACTTAAGTATTTTACAGTACCTTGAGACTGGGGTAACTGGAGAAGTTCCTTTAAGACTGGGTCATACTCTGCAAGCAGTTCTATAATGGTCAGAAAGTTGCCATTGTTCACCTCCCCCAAACGCTCTCTGTGACCACAGAAGGCCAGATTAGCCATTGCCATTGTTAAAGTCACATTAACAATTCTACTTAAAACTTGCCTCCAAAAGTTTTTTTCCCGTCTTATCTGGTTTTCATTTTCCTCATCTACAGTTTTATGCCGCCTCCACTGGTCGTATACTAGACAAGCTTCAATATGAGTTTGTGAATACTCATGCTTCTGAATTTTAGCAGACAGCCTCTGCCACTTCTTGATCCCTTTCGCCCATGCAGGTTCAAACCCCACCTTTTTACGGTCTGCAAATAACCAGCATGGTTCACAATAAACGGCATTAAGTTTTGGAGAGTAACACAGCCACATTACAGAAAGTTTAAGCCCTGTCTTTGTCACCCGCTCATAATAGTGCTCAGAAAAGCACCTTTTCATTGAATCGTTATCCCGCGGGAAAGGTCCTGGAAGTCTTCATGGGCCATGAGCCAATATAAACTTTTTAACATTTGCATCTGTTATCGTGACTGGGTAATGCCCCCGATCAGTCACATATTTCTCACCTACAATACTACTCTCTATACCACCACTTGAAGCTGCTCTATTGCTCTCCAAATCTGAATCAATGTCTATATTGGTGGTGATGCCTACTGGTTGGTCTTGCATTGTGCTACAGCCTTCACCTGGATTGTCGTCTTCCACCAGCGGAGATGCAGTAGAGTGATTGTCCTCACTGACTCCTGTCTCACTGACGACATTTGCACTTTCCTCCTGCACAGATTGTTCACTTTGCTCACTACTAGCTTTAGCACTCTCAGACACAGTTGGGGTGGAAAAGAAGTGGCTTATTTTTGGGAGTTTCTGAATTTTCATTTGCTCCTCTTTTGCCTTTTTACGTTTCTGAGCACCACTTTTGGATGACATGATTGTTGAAAAATAGGTTTTATCTGTAAATAAAGTATATGACAGATAATAGTACACAAACCCTTCAGGCAAGGAACTCTATGCACAGATTATAGGTTGAGTTGGACAGATATACATTTTACAGTGCAGCAGGGTGAAATAAGAAGAAAAAAAACTTCACCTGCATGATTGCTGCGTTAACCAATCATAAGCAGAGATGGACATCTGACCCAAGAGTGACTCACCTCTGTTTGTAGACTGGGATAGGGGACAGAGGTGACATTGGGAGGGGCTGATTGGGGACAGAAGTGACACTGGGTGGCTGGAGGCAGGCCCAGACTGGGAATAAAAAGCAGCCCTGACAATATCTGAGCTACACTTTGTACTATCCAAATAGCTATAAATCATTCTTTTTAAAACTATATTAAATTGTTCATTTGCAATAACAGAATACCACATTACAATCCCAGGAACCAAAAGTGTTAAAAGGCCAAAATAAATAGCAGGGAATAGACAGAATATTATCTCCTCACCATCCATGTACGCTAGATAAAGGTGACATCAGAGCTCGGCAGATGTATGAGAATCTTTTGTGATGGGATTGGGAGTGTAAACAGATTTACACCAACAGATAAAAATAAAAAGGAGAAAATTACAGAAAACCTAACTACTCACTGAATGGTCAAGTAACAGTTTTTCTGTCCGTAGGGCTCCGGCAAGGAAAGATGGCGACTTACTCAAAATTAGATCTTGGCCCCTAGTAAGCACACTGACCCATCTTCTCTCATAAACTTTATACTCTTCCCCAGTTCATCTCGAGTTTCCAAGCCGGCCCAGAGGTGGTATAAGCGGAGGGAAGGGGTACCATAAGTGACCTCCCCCTTGTGTGGTGGAAACATATCCGTCAAAATAACTAATTTTAATTTTATTGTCCCTCCTGTGCTCGCCACAGCAATAATTCATGCATTTATGAATTTATTGTAAATTGTGAAGTCCATAGATATGTCACACTAGCTACTTATGACTGAACATCACAGACTTCACAATTCCTTCCAAACTGGTTAAGTGGCGCTGCCATGTTTGTACTCTTTTTCTAGGGTGTGCTTTCCCCGTTCTAGGTATGCACACAAGGAGGTATGATAATGAATATATAAGTTATTATTGATATGTGTTTGATATGACCTGGATATGAAATGGTTTTCCTGACTGCTAGTGGTCACTTAGCATATCAAAGAATCCAGTATCTATGAGGGGATACAGGCATATGGTCGTCTACATTTGAACCTAGACAAAACGGCAGCTCCACTGCAGGACCTAACACCCCGTAGAAGGCCCCGGTTGGAGTCCGAGCTTCAAAAGGACAAATTTATCTCACAAGACCTTTTGGCACCACATGCCTGTACAATCAAATTAACCCCTCTAATACTGAAATTGGCCATACCATCTCTACCAGGTAGCAAGTCCATGTATGCACTACACAAGTTGGTGTGACACCTCCCCCAAATAAGATGGTGGCCCAGAGATTAAGCCACAAGCTTATCTCTGCGCCTACCTACTTTTCCCTGGGTAACAGTTTCCGGCTAAGATAAAGTATTTCTTTGGGAAAACCCACCCTACAGAAGGTACTTTTCAAAGCATCGGCTACGTTGTCTGCTCTGTTACAGGATAAGGCCATGGTCTCAGGGTACCCAGGGGCATAGTCCATCCCCTTAGTAACAGATTGGTTCTCCATGCGGCTCGGTATAGCTACAAGCCCCAACAAATCTACTTGATGGGTAGCTAGGGTGTCTCGCCCTGGCTTCCCAAACCATGTAGGCCCTTTGTAAGGGATAACAGAATGGCCACCAGTTTCACCCTCTCCCTTGTGTCCTGACTTCGTAGTCCCACAGAATACGGGCACGGGTGCACCAAAGCCCTCTCTTTGTCCCCTATTCTGCTGCCAGGTTACCACAGCTATGATTGAAACATCTGTCACTCCACCTGTTCCACTCCAAGGATGCATACATACAGGACCCTGGGAACCAGCTAATCCTGACACAGAGGAACATTCACTCACCCTCTGCCCTTCTTCACAGGGTGGCCCCCTCACATTTTCGCACAGCACCTCAAACATCCCTGGTTCTGGCACAGAGTCACTCTGCCCTCCCTCCCAGTGAGGCAAAACCTTCAAATTCTCAAACAGCACCTCAAACATTCTGGGATCTGGCACAGACGGACATTCACTCGTTCTCTGCCCTTCTTCACAGTCGGGTGGTCCTCTCACACTTTCGCAAGACACCTCAGACATTCCTGGTTCTGGCACAGATTCAATCTGCCCTCCCTCCCAGTGATGCGAAACCTCCACATTCTCACTTGGCACCTCAGACACCCCTGGTTCTGGCACAGATTCGCTCTGCCCTCCCTCCCAGTGATGCGAAACCTCCACATTCTCACACGGCACCTCAGACATCCCTGGTTCTGGCACAGATTCGCTCTGCCCTCCCTCCCAGTGATGCGAAACCTCCACATTCTCACACGGCACCTCAGACATCCCTGGTTCTGGCACAGATTCAATCTGCCCTCCCTCCCAGTGATGCAAAACCTTCACATTCTCCCACGGCACCTCAGACATTCCTGGTTCTGGCACAGATTCGCTCTGTCCTCCCTCCCAGTGATGCAAAACCTCCACATTCTCCCACGGCACCTCAGACATTCTGGGTTCTAGCACAGGCAGACACGCACAACCTTTCTGCCCTCTCTCCCCATGAGGCTGCCCTGGTACATTTTTATACACAGCCCTTTCTATGGTAGGCAGGTAGGGCCCCTAGAAGACCTGGATAAATCAAAAGTGTCATCCTCCGGCATATATTTTGACAACAGCCTACCCAAATCAGTACCCAGTAACACATTAGTAGGAATGTTATCTGATACCCCCACATCTCTTACACCCTTCCCTGCTCCCCAATCCAAAAATACTCGTGCCATTGGCACTGCATGACGTACTCCCCCAATTCCCCGCACTGTTAAGTTCTTGCCAAGAATAAAGTCCTCAGAGCTCACTAGCTCTGGACGCACAAGAGTCACTTCTGCCCCCGTGTCTCTGAGCCCCACAGTTACCTTGTTTCCCACAGTCACAGGTTGCATATTCACATTAGCGTTACTTGCCCGGAGAAAGGAAAGCCTACACCATCCACACTAAAAAAGTCATGTTACATCTGAAGCCACAATTTAGTGCCACTAATAATTTTTAATAAAATATGCAGATTGAAATAGAGTAAATAACAAAAAACCTTTACCTTTCTTCTCACTGATTTTTGGGCCTAGAATGTTTTGTCCACTGAAGTGACTACAAATTCAGAAATGGCGTTTTATCTCTGGATAAATAAAAATTACACGGTTCTATTTATTCCTACAGAAAGTACATTAGGGTGCAGTCTTCCCTCCTTCTGACCCTGACCATGGTACTCTCCCCAGTAATCATCCCTAGAGTCCCCTTGTCCCTCATTCACTAAACCATACCTCTCTTGCTTACTCCCTGTAGTTCATGTATAGATCAAATAAACCACACATGTAAACAGTACGTTCATGTATAGATCAACTGAATAAGACATAAAAACCCTGTGTTTACGGGTATACATAAATAATGCTTAAGAAATATAGATCACTCTATCACGTGATATGTGTTCAAATTAAAAAGTGAAAATTAAAAGTAAAAATAATAATAAACAAAACTCCTCAAGCAATGCACTGCAGCAACCTGACAACCTCAGGATGTTCAAGACCAGACGTAATCAAAGAAAAAGGGTTGCATGTACATAGGGCGAAATCAAAGAAAAAGGGGCGCATGTACATAGGGCGAAATCAAAGAAAAAGGGGCGCATGTACAAAGGGCATAATCAAAGAAAAGGGGGCGCATGTACATAGGGCCCCTTTTGTACATGCGCCCCTTTTTCTTTGAATACATAAATAATGTATGGAAACATAGCATAGCAGATATAAATCAACAGAATAACACACAAACCCAGCATTGCAGATATAGATCAAATAGAATTCACATAAAAACTCTGCATTAAAGGTATATTTAAAACCCCCTACATTATAGGCATAGACCTGTGAAGGTTGCACACCCCAAAGCCAACCCTGGCGTCCACACTGCCCACATAGAACCTGATAACACACGTAGGGTTTGCCATCTTTGTCCCCAAACAGCCCATCCTTTGTGGGGACAAAGGTGACACTGGGGAGCTGAACTTGTGTGTCTAATCTATATATAAGTGTTTATATATGTGTCTAGACAATTATATCTATATAAAAATAAATCTAGGAATCTCCATTTTTTTAAGAATTAAAAAAAAAAACTTTATGCGTTTTGTCCCCCTCCACAGACACACACACTTATTTATTTTTATGTTTATAATTGAAATAATAATTTAATGCCATATACAATTTTTTTTTTAAAATACATTATTGTACTGACCTACCTATTCCTTCCACTTTGGGGCCCTGATAGGAGTGATAGATGAAGACTGCCGTTTTATTTTCAAACAGGATGTACGTGAGTGACACGACATCCGGTGCTCCAGCTCCAGCAGTCTGTGTGATGGGGTGGAGCTTTCAGCCCTCATGCAGCTCTTGTGGCACGATCCAGTGCTCCTGCAGTCTGTATGAGGGGGCGGAGCTTTCACCCCTCATGCTCAATGCGATCCGGTGCTCCTGCTCTCTGAGCGTGATGGGCGGAGCTTTCGCCCCTCACGCTGCATCAATGATTAGGCGGCCGTCGCCAGCTCCGTGGCCCGGCTTGCCTTGATTAAAAAAAAAAAAAAAAACGGGGGCGTGGCCGGCCGAGCTCCAAGATGGACGTGCAGTGAATCTGCTCCTCCATGACGCCCTACAATTAGCACTGACAACGGCTACCTACCTCGTTTTTCTATATCGCCTCCGTTCGCAGAGACACCCGGCATGACTGGGGGCTCTCGTAAGCTGCCGAAGAGGAAGACAGTACCAGCCATCTTCCAGAAGAAGTCACCTGCGGCCGAAGTTCCCGCGCTTCCCATGATGGCGGCGTCGGGCCCAACTGACGATGGGGCCTCGGTTTCCTGCACTAAAAGGGACGTGGAGGAACTTAAAGATTTGGTCTTGTCGGTCAAGAAAGACCTGATGGATCACATCCACGCTGAACTACGCCAATTGACGCGCGATATCTCGGATATTGGCTCCTGCACGGACGTACTCGAGCGTACTCAAACGCGGGCAACACTTGCTGGAAACTGAGGTGGCTGCCCTACGCCACGAAATCGACACACTACAGGATGCCCAGGAAGACCTGGAGAATAGATCCCGTAGAGCCAATTTTCGCATTCGGGGTGTCCCGGAGACGTACCAGGACGCCGATGAGGTGTTGCATCGGATTCTCCGCCAGCTCCTGCCTGATGTTCCGCTGTCGGACGTTGCCGTGGATAGGATCCACAGGGCATTGAGGCCTAAACCCAAGACGGCTGACAACCCCAGGGACATTATTGTCAAGCTGCGTGACTACGCGCTTAAGGAGGACATCATGCGGGCGGCCAGGTCTGTGCAATTGCGCCTAGATAATTTTGAACTTCAACTTTACGCGGACCTATCGCCCAGAACGCTCCAAAGGCGCAAAGCTCTCCAACCTGTCACGGCTCACCTACGCTCTCACGATGTGCCCTATAGATGGAGGTTCCCTTTCGCGCTCCAGGTCATCAAGGAGGGTGCCAGTTACATCCTCAAGGCCCCCTCGGAGGCCGTGGAGTTCCTTCACTCTTTGGGCCTTCCCCCGCTAACATCCAGCCGCAAACGCAGCCGTCAAGACCGTGGGCCCATCGCGACTGCCGACTGGACGGATGTCCCGAGCTCCTCGCGCGCAGCCCCGTAGGCTACGGATTGCTCCGGTTCTCTTACAAACCTGCTCGCCCCGGGTTCGGCCATCCTGATCGTCTAGACGACGTGAGCTACACTCCTGACATCGCGTGGCCCCTCGACAGCCCTCGGTGTGGACATCTTCTTCGGCCGGCTCATCGTTCCAGCACTTCGTCCATCCCCAGCCGCCCCGCAGCGTTTTGGGACTCTCCGCGCCTGTGGTATCCTTTGCGGTATGGGGGGGTCATAGACTGCTGCGAACTTCGTCCACCGCGATGTAGCGGGCAGGCTCTATAGTAGGGCTTTGCTTACAAGACTCTATCAGGGTGGCCTCAATATTGGGGCCTGAGCCAGTTTAGTTTTATATGATTTCTTGTTTCTTTCTCGGGATATCGCGTTTTTATTATTTTCTATTAATATAATTTTACGTTATCGGCATTTTATTTCGGCGTCCGACTGCGTTTTTTGTACACACATTTGTCTTCCTCTAGCACACACTTGCACTTCATTGCTTAGGGGTAGACACCAGTTACACAGGGCCACGGAGGCCATTGAGGTAGTTCGTGCCGCCAATTCCCCTTTAAGACCGCTGCTGGTCTCCACTCAGTCTGGCGCTATGCCTCTACTACCGCCGATACTTCGGCGCAGGGGGTTGTTGGCCAGGTTGAACCGTCGCATACAGCCTAGCCCATTATCTGTTGTTGCTATCATGTTGTGTGCTGTATGACCTTTGTTCTTCTGTATCTTTCTTCCTTCTGCTTCTTCTGTTCTCCTCTTTTTCCCCTTCCCTTTTTTTTTTTTTTTTTTTTTTTTGTGTGACTCCAGGCAGCCTTCTTCAGCTTTCTCCTGCCGGGTTAAATGTCTGGTGATCTGAAGCTTATTTCCCACAACGTCAAGGGGCTCAACACTCCTCAAAAACGGCGACTGGCGATGACCTATTATCATAAACTTCATGCTGACATTGTTCTTCTGCAGGAAACTCACCTACGCTCCTCCCACCTCCCACAATATTGGGGTAAGTGTTTTGGTACACACTTTCATGCCACGCACCCCTCACAGAAGAAGAACGGAGTCAGCATTTTTATCAAATCGTCACTAGGCTTTCAGCATCAATCAACCAAGACGGATAAATGGGGCCGATTTCTTCTTATCACGGGTCTCCTGCACAATAAGCCAACGGCGATTCTTAACGTTTACGCCCCCTCCACTTCGGCGGCTTCTTTTTACTCCACCCTCGCCGACTCCTTGTTGCCTCTGCGGGGTCACCAATTATTTGTTGGAGGTGACTTTAATACGCTTTGGGATCTTCACTTGGACAGAAAGGGCCCTGCTTTACCAGTCCATCCAACACTCAACTCTAAACATCTCAGAGACTTTGCAATGACGTCGGCTCTAGTGGACGTGTGGCGTCTCCTTAACCCGCAGACGTTGGATTTTACTTTTTTTTCGCATCCACACCAATCCTACTCGAGAATTGACTATCTGTTCGTGGCCCAACATCAGGCCAATGCTGTCCGATCCTCGACGATCCACCCTATTATCTGGTCAGACCATGGAGCTGTTGAGTGCATCTATCGCCTGTCAGACTGGCATCCGGGCTCCAGGCCATGGAGACTGGACGAGTTTCTCCTTACGGATCCGTCGGTGCTAGAGGAGATCTCGGGCGACCTAGATTAATTTTTTGCGTTTAATGACACCCCTGACATGGACCCGCTTTTGATTTGGCAGACACATAAAGCTTATATTAGAGGCTCCTTCATACGTATTAAGGCCCGTCGCAAAAAGTTACGCCAAGAAGCCATAACGTCTCCTACCGACAGGGTGAGCGCTTTGGAAGCGGCGCACAAGCACTCCTTGGATGCAGCTGCACTGCACGAACTGATCCAGCTGAAAGGGGAATTGAACCTTCTCCTTAGCAAGGAAGTGGTGTACTCGCTGAACACCACTAAACAGAGGTTCTTTGAAAAGGCCAATAAACCGGACTCGATGCTGGCTAGGAGGTTGCGTTCCCAGAGAAAGGCACAAAATATCTCGAAGATTATAGACTCGAACAATAAAAGCTGGTTCCACCCCCGCGATATAGCGGACCAATTTGCGTCTTTCTACCAAAGCCTCTACGATGGCCAGAAGGCCCCCCTAACAGCTCAGGACCCGTCTCGCCTCCATGCTTTTTTGGATTCGGTGTCCTTGCCCCGGCTCTCGGTGCCCCAGATGGAGCGACTCGGCGAGCCCTTCAGTGAGGAGGAACTTTGTGACGCCATTGCCTCCCTCAAAGCTTCTAAAGCTCCAGGGCCTGATGGCCTTCCCGGCTCTTATTATAAGAAATTCCAACGCCAGTTACTGCCTCGTCTGCTTTCCATGTTCAATGTCTTCCTCACAGGGGTACCTCCGACCCGGGAAATGCAGATGGCCAAAA
This sequence comes from Spea bombifrons, assembly GCF_027358695.1. Lineage (NCBI taxonomy): Eukaryota > Metazoa > Chordata > Amphibia > Anura > Pelobatidae > Spea > Spea bombifrons. The sequence continues at coordinate 41,897,606 of NC_071089.1, forward strand.
TTATCGTCATACACAAGGAGGGGAGGGACCCCGCTAGTTGTAGTAGCTACCGCCCCATATCCCTCATCAACGCGGATATCAAGCTGTATGCAAAGCTGCTAGCGACTCGCCTGGGAGCTGTCCTGCCCTCCTTGGTGCATCCGGATCAAGTGGGATTTGTTCCCAATAGGGAGGCCCCGGACAACATTCGCAGGACAGTGGACTTGATTGAGGTCGCCAAACTTACCAACCAAGAGTCTCTGTTGTTGGCTTTGGACGCCGAGAAGGCCTTCGACAGGGTCGACTGGAGGTATATGTGGGAGGTCTTGCGGAGATTTGGCTTTCATGAAGGCTTCCTGAGAAGTGTCCGTACGCTCTATGACCAACCGTCCGCCGCAATCGCCCTGATGGGATGTGAATCCTCTCCTATCAACATCAGGAATGGTACCCGGCAGGGGTGCCCTCTATCCCCGCTCCTATTCGCACTCTGTATTGAGCCCCTGGCTGCAGCTATTCGACAACACCCAGATATCACGGGAATTGTGGTTCGGGACACTCAGTACAAGTTAAGCCTTTTTGCGGACGACGTCCTGCTTACCCTTACAAACCCTGTGGTGTCCCTTCCTAATCTCTATAGCACCCTCCGAGAGTTTTCACGGGTCTCCGGCTATAAAATTAACGAAACCAAGTGTGAGGCGCTGAATGTCAACTGGACAGACCCGGGCCGTTCGTCTATTGCGTCTTCATTCAAATTTACATGGCAACCCTCCAGGTTAAAATATCTGGGTATCTACCTCACCAATGACTTTCACTCCTTGTACAGGACTAATTTTCCTCCGCTTTTCACAGCCCTTCGGAAGGAGCTTCGACGATGGTCCCAATACCCTATCTCGTGGTTGGGACGTATTTATGCTGTCAAAATGACCCTCTTGCCCCGACTCCTCTACCTTTTTCGGGCTTTACCATCACCAGCATCTGTTTTCCGCTATATCTGGGGTTCGAGGCGAGGATCAACAGATCCACTATGTATAAACCGAAACAATCTGGAGGTCTGGCGGTTCCCAATCTTTATCTATATTACCTGGCAGCCCGGATATCTCAACTGGAGGCGTGGTCCCTCCCTCCGGGTACTCTTCCCTGGATCGACATTGAAGGGGGATTTATACCTTGCTCTGACATCCATGTGGTCCCCTGGCTGGATCCTCTGGGGCCCCCGGCGGCTCCTACTTTATCGGCGATTACCACTACTCTCACCATCTGGCGCAAGTGGAGACGTAAGCTTTCCCTCATGGGGGCTGTATCCCAGCTGTCGCCCCTGTTGCACAATCCCCTCTTCCAGGACGGAGTACAAGCGGCCAGGTTTAGGTGGTGGCGGGATGCGAATTTGACCAGACTAGGAGCATTGGTCAAAGGCAATAAGGTGCTCTCCTTTCAGGAACTCCAGGAGGCTAAAGGTGTCCCCAACACGGAACTGTTTCGTTACCTGCAGTTGCGCCATTTTGCTCAATCACTGCTTCGTGCCGGAGATCTCTCGGCCCTCACGGTCTTTGAACAGCGCTTCCTGCTCCGCAAACGCCTCCGAGGCTCTATATCGCTACATTATGCTCACTTTGTGTCCGTGCTCCATCCTCAGCCGCCGACTTACAGAGCCCTGTGGCACAGAGAGCTCCGGGAGGAAATCCCTGATGAAACTTGGGACGAGGCCGCGGTACAAGTTCACAAGCTCACCGCTAACACGGTCATCCGTGAAAGGTCTTATAAAATCTTGGCCCACTGGTATCTGTCACCTGTGAGACTCTTGCGCATGACCCAGGGGAGCACCTGCAGCTGTTTCCGTAATTGTGGGGAGCCTGGTACTTACTTCATGCCTGGTGGACTTGTGGCCACCTTCGTCCGATCTGGTCCTCCTGTTTCGATATGTTGTCCCGGGCGCTTGGAGTTGTCATTGCGCCGTCCCCAGAGCTTGCCTTATTATTCGTGGACACAACTGACTCTTTGTCCCTCTCCGCTTTTCGTCTTATCCACCGTATATGTGCGGCAGTGAAACAAGCCATAGCCCGACATTGGAAGGGTTCTCCCCCCTCTCAGGGGGAAATTAACGCTAACATCTGGCATATTTTTACCATGGAAAAAATGACTGCTATCCTGCGAGACGAAGTGCCCAAATTCGAGGCGATCTGGGATCCTTGGATATCTACCTTTATGGATCCTGCTGGAGTCCACTCTGTTCTACGCCTCTAGGTCCCTGGGGACATGTTTGTTTTTTTTTTTTGTTTTTTTTTTTCCCCTTTCTTATCTTCCTTCTCCGCCTCCCTACACTCTCTCTCTCTTTCTCCTCGTAGTCTCCTCTCCCTCAATCAGAGGTGGTCTCTCGACACTTCTGTATAAAAATAGAAAATTGCTTTGGTGTCACAACACTGTACCCATGGTCGTTTGTATTCTGTTATGATTAGTCATTCTTGGTCCATTATTGTGTACCCGACATGTTATGCCATGCTCACGGCCTGCATGTTGCGTGCCTTCTCTGTACTGGTACGTTGTATTTTCTGATGCACTACATGCATGTATGTTTTTTGACCTTGGGTGCGAGCTGTCTATGTTCAATGCTCGTACGACTATTGAGTTTCATATTATGTATTTCTGCTTTGTGACCATTGCTAATAAAAAGATTTAAACAAAAAAAAAACAAAAAAACCGTAAGAAGGTTTCGTGCGGCCCCTTGGCTTGGGCCCCCCTTCCACCGGGTCCCGATTTCGTGCGGCCCCATGGCTTGGGCCCCCCTGCCGCCGGGGCCCGATTTCGTGCAGCCCCTTGGCTTGGGCCCCCCTGCCGCCGGGGCCCGGTCGCAGTCGCGACCCCTGCGACCCCGGTAGTTCCGCCACTGCTTGTGTGTGTGTGTGTGTGTGTGTGTATGTGTATATATATAAATAGCTCTTTCTTTGGTTTTAATAAAGGAGTCCCGTTTTCACCTCAACATGAGTGTTGCCTGATGTTTGGGGTGGGCTGTAGCCACACTGTGTAGCTAAGCTTCGGATAGCCACGTTGCCAATGCAGGTTCGGTGCAGCGACGACCCCCCCCTTCTATCTACAACGCTGGTTCTGCCTGGCGCTGAAGGGGTTACTTGTTGGTGTCCTGGCAGGAGGAAGCAACGTTTGGCGGGAGTACCCAGGCGGGATACAGGTCGGTCCCATCACAATAATTTTCAGAATTGTGGCTCTGGACACTACCACAATGGATTTGAAAAGAAACAAAGTGAACTGCAGAGTTTCAGCTTTAATCCAAGGAGTTGAACAAAAATATATGAAATGTTTAGGAATTCCAAACAAAACCTTTTTCATACAATTATGGTTGATGGGGTGTTTAGGGTTTATTTAGGGGCAGTTATGCTTAATGGGGTCTTTAGGGTTAATTTTAGGGGCAGTCATGGTTGATGGGGTATTAAGGGTTAATTTAATGCTGAGGGTTAATTTAATTAATTCAATAAAGTTAACTTAAGGTGCAGTTAGAGGTAAAGGGGGAATGTAAATCCTGGGGGCAGTGATTATTAATGTATTTATTTATAAAAGTATGGTGATATTCTCTGAATGATTTGAATCCCTGTAAGATTCGACTCATTTGAATCATTTGAACGACTCTGACTCTATGAGTCATCGGTCCTCTGTGAATTAATGAGCTGTAACCTGATCTGAGTCTGTGTCTTAGTGCTCTGCAGATGACTCGCTCTAGCATGAGGTTACAACTGCATGATTCACAGACTGAACTGCTACAAATGAATCGTTCAGTCTACTGAACCGATTCATCTGGATCACTAAAAAGATTTGGATCAAATGAACGATTAGTTCATGATCCGGTATTCACTAATACACACAAATAAACAAGACAAGCTGTGGAGAGGAGTTCAACTCCAGACAGACCTCTTAAAGGGGTGGCCACGTCTGGCAGTTTGCAGGGCTGGGGCTGAATCCTGACATGGGTTGCTTTCAAAGTATATTTTGAGTCATTGTCCATCTGTAAGGTGATGCGCCGTCCTGTCAAGTGAATTAGGCTGAATCAGATAATAAATCCCTATACACTTCAGAATTCATCCTTCTGTCTTCTGTCACAGCAATAAACACAAGTCATCCTGTGCCATCAGAAATCTTCTCTTTATTGTAGAATTATGGCTAGCCTCCTGCATCACTTCAGAATTCATCCTTCTGTCTTCTGTCACAGCAATAAACACAAGTGATCCTGTGCATTCAGAAATCTTCTCTTTATTGTAGAATGATGGCTAGCCTCCTGCCTACTGACAATGGGCCCTGACATTAGAAGGGGTTCTGTTCTTGGGGAAGTGGGTACAGGGGCCCCCTTTCTACTGATTTTCCCCTGTTACATGTTTTACCACATTTTCCACTCAGAGACTCAGAACTTTAAATGCCATCTGGACGTCCTGGTGTAAGAAGAAGGCTGATTGGGTGTTGAGTGCTAGGTGTTAATACTGCCGTCCGCTGTCTTGTGTACCCCCTGCTGCTGTGTATATAATTACTAAATACACAGCCAGTAACTTTTAATCCTATTAGGTCTGTAACCTAGCCATTGTCTTTTTTTAATTCAATTATTGTCAACATTCTGTCTACGCCCCAATTAATGTCTCATGCCATTCTGTCCTTCCCCAGATATTGTGTTGCAGGATGTGATCTAATTACTTCCTTCCTGACATGGTAATTTTCATATATGTGTATGTGTGTGTGTGTATATATGTGTATATGTGTGTGTGTGTGTATATATATATATATATATAATTAGTTATGTATTTGGTTCAAATAAAGCAGTTCCTGTTTTACCTCAATACGAGTTCTGTCTTGTTATTGGGGTAAACCTCGGTGCTGAGAGGCTGTATTTCCTGACAATAAATGGTATAATTTTAACTATACTTTTCCGCATCCCACATCTTTTCCTGATAAACCAAGTTAGGCCTGTAACATGAGGAGAAAGCATACATTGGAATAAAATCACAGAAAATGTCATATGAAATTCTGGTAATGTGACAGAACTTCTGGAAATCCTATGTCCATATTTAATCTGGTGTCCTTATTTTTGAAATGGTTGTTAATCTTTAGTTCAAATGTTTTTCTGGCTTGTGATTTTTTTCACCTTCGGTATTTGGTAGCTGACTGAAGTGTAGCTATTGTTGTTGTGTCTGTTAATGATGTGTCTATGTAGGTTTATTCTTAGAACAGGGGCGTCCAACATGCGGCCCGCGGGCCAAATGCGGCCCGCGAGACCTCGAGGTGCGGCCCGCGTAAGATCGGCAGCCAGGGCAACCGATCTTATGCGAGCCGCACCTCAAGCCCTGCTACTTACTTGTGGGAGGGACTTCTGGACTGCACACAGAGGAAGCGGAGTTCACGTGACATCCTACTTCCTCTGTGCTTTAGCAGAGAAGGCAGAGGGAGGCCGCGCCCCCTGCTGAAGTCTGTTAGCGGCATCGAGGAGCTGCCTTGCAGGTAAGGAGGTGGGGAGGGTGTTTGAATGAGTGTGTGTGATTGAGGGAATGAATCTGTGAATGAATGATTATATGAATAAATGAGTGTGTGTGTGATAGCATGGATGTGTAAGTGCTGGAACCTAGGCATGATGGGACTGTGATTGCTGTTAGCAATCACACTCCTATCATGCCAAGTCAGCCAGTACATGCTGAAACCTGGCCAGCTGCCCCCTTGTGTATTGATGCTGCCAGCAGTATGGGGTCTGCACTTACAGCCACCCTGTACCAGCATGTACTGGCTGACTTGGCATGATAGGAGTGTGATTGCTAACAGCAATCACAGTCCCATAATGCCTAGGTTCCAGTATTTACTGGATGGATGTGTTAGTGCTGGAACCTAGGCATGATGGGACTGTGACTACTGTTAGCAATCACACTCTTATCATGCCAAGTCAGCCAGTACATGCTGAAACCTAGCTAGCTGCCCCCCTTGTGTAGTGATGCTGCCAGCAGTATGGGGTCTGCACATCACTTACAGCCACCCTGTACCAGCATGTATTGGCTGACTTGGCATGATAGGAGTGTGATTGCTAACAGCAATCACAGTGAGCACAGTCCCATCATGCCTAGGTACCAGCATTTACTGGTTGCCTGCATTTACTGGTTGCCAAGTCATATTGCTAATTTTGTCCAATTGTGTGTTACCTACTTTTATTAAAAATGTGAGTTTTTATTATTATTTTTAAAGGTGGGGGTCATTTTCGGTTTTGGCTAAGTGAACCCTGAATGTTTTGGTCCAGAATTTTCATTTTAGTTCATCCCTAGAATAAATCTAGGGAATCCTGAATTTGTAGTCGCAAAACTTTCTAGGCCCAGAAATCAGTGAGAGGAAAAGTAAAGGTTTTGTGTCATTTTACTTTATTTTAATCTGCATATTTTATTAAAGGCCATATTTTTTGTCACAGTGAAAAATGAGTGCGGCCCGCGCACGTATACAATTCTGATGAAGTGGCCCACTGCAGAAAAAACTTGGACACCCCTGTCTTAGAACCTGCATAGAGACTCAATTTAGGAGTAGGAGGTCTTTGTTTTCAGTGTATCTTGCTAACTGTTTCAAAGCAGCTGGAGACAATAACACTTTCTATCAGCCCATAAAGTGTGGTGGCTTTGCAATAATACATTATTTTTTTGTATTTAAGTTTATTATACAAAACTGATTATGATAAAACAGACATCAACCTGTTTTAGCAGGAATACATAGATCAGTAATATTGATACAGATAGTCGATAAGCAGTACTGCGATGCAGCGCAGGGCAATACACGTTACAGTACGACTTCAGTTAACGGAAAGCTCAGTAGAAGCAGTGTACAATTACATTCCCAGACATGGCACATATGGTTAGCACTTTAGTGGAACATAACCTGGGGAAATGGGGGGGGGGCGAGGGGAATGGGGCTAGTCTTCAGCCTCTAGACTGTCCTTGAGAGAGTAGTCTCTCAGCAGGCTGTGGCAGTCACGGACTGTGACCTGCTCCCTCCTCAGCACCAGGCGGTTCCTGGCAAACCATAGAGCGTCCTTTACACAGCACATGAGACGCCAAGCATCCTCAATGGCGTTCTCCGTGTGTGTTCCTGGAAAAAGTCCGTAAAGTACTGAATGATAGGACAGGTACTGTCTCTCGATAGAGTCCTTGAGATCCAGCTCCAGGGCTCTGAACAAGGCCTGTGCAAATGGGCACTGCCAGAACAAGTGAAGGGAAGTCTCCTCCTCCACAATGCACTGTGGGCAGTGTCTATATCTGCACAGCCCCCTGGCATGCATAAATGTCCTTAGGGGAAGGCCTCCCTGAATGGGCATCTATGCAATGTCTTTATGCCTGTTGGTTAGCCTGCTCGACGACACGTTAGCCCAGACAGTCTTGGCTGTGGCGTCGGGGAGCCCTGGGATGTTCTCAATAGTGTCTTTGGCTCTGATGAGCTTGTGGATCACACGGGGTAACCACAAGTCTGGTTTAACTCCCTCCAGTTGGTGCTCCCTTACAAATGTTCCCACGTCCGAGTAGAACCAGGGCATAGTCCAATTGTAAGGGACAGAGGTGTCCCACTTTTCCCACTTGAGCTGCCTCCACAGGGGCAGCAGGAAGAAGCGAGACATGGAGTTTCCAGCAGAGCCTTTCACTACGTTTCACACTGATTGTCCTGCGCACACAGTTGCACACAAAGAAGGCCCTCAGCATGGTAGGGATGTCAGGCACTCCTTTGCCTCCCTTGCCGGGTGGCTTTGCAATAATACATTAACCCCTTCACAACAAAGCAATCACTTCCTAAGCGTAATTGGTGTTGCTGACATGCCTCAATATTGAGGCATTAAGCAACCCAACCCCCTGTGACGGACCGATCAGGGACCTCAGGTTGTCCCTCTCCGCCAAGAGCGACTTCTCCCTTCGGGACAATAATTCCCAGCAATCCATCGGCAATATCCCCAATCAACGTAAAGGGATATCGCTATCCAGTACCCAAATAACTAGGCAAGACTAGTCTTTAGGTATAACAAGAGGAGAACTGATTTATTTTAGACACAGACGGCTGGATATATCCAGCAAAACACACATTAAATTTATGTACAAACCGCCCCCTTAATCTGCATCCCAGGGACAACAGGGGCAGTAAAGGGATTAACAATACAAAAGGACACAGACACCACTAAAATAAGGAATACACATTGTTTTGATTAGATTATCTCCCAGATCTTAGTGTGCTGTGTGTAAACGGTTAGGAAATAAGGCAATATTAAAATACATTTTATTAATAACACACAAAAGGGCTTCATGTCCGTGGATAACATTAACTGAGGGGTAGGGTGGCTGTAGGAACCGTCACAGTCCCAAAATACAGGAACCCCAAATCTGTTTCCGAGCTCCACAGTTTTTAGAGTCTCTTATGATTTGGATAACGTGGCATTCCTTACCAGGTCCCACAGTCTGTAGGAAGGAGGCTGGCACTCGGTCCCCTCCAGGAGCCCATGGCACGGAGGCTTCTATGACACCCATATCCCGATCTCCTTGTGATTGCTCCAAAGAGCAACCACAAGCGCTATCGGTGAGTGGCATTGCTGCCACTCACAAAATAGCGGCGCCAACTGACACACCAATGAGTCTTCAGAGGTCTATCCATACCCTCCTGAGAACTCTCGAGAACTGTCCAAAAATAAAAAAAATAAAAAATGCTCACCTAAAAAAACATGGCATTTTACCTCCCAAATAACCCAACAAACCCATGCATGTGTGGTATCACCGTACCCTGGAGATGTTGCTGCATATTGAGGTGGTGTTTGACAGTGACATATACCAGGAGCTTTAAATTTATACCTAAAGTAGAGTGTGTGTGTGGGGGGAAAGAGGCAAACTATACACATACACACAGAAAAAATACTACAGCAAACAACCATTGTCACAAAGGGTACAAAAAATAAAAAACATCTCTGTCCTTAAGGGGTTAAGCAGTTTACATTTAAATCATTTCACTGATTTTCTTGCTGCTTTCTGCTTTTTCTAGCTTTTCTCACAGATTACAAATTGTATGTAGAACACAGATGTTATCTCAAAAGTTGTTTGTTATGGGTGATAGTACTGACATAATGCATTCATGAATTTTGTAATGGTCACTGTTAGTATTTGTTGGTAGAGACCAATATCTTTGAAGTTGAAGCAGACAGCTAATCAATTTTTTTTATTGAAACTTTTGTTTAACTGGACCATATTTAAAATTTGTACAGTTAATCAGACTTTTACTTTATGTGTTTTAGTCCTGTGCGAGATACTATTGTAACTAATGACCGATGGGGCTCTGGCTGCATCTGCAAACATGGAGGCTATTATACATGCACCGACCGTTACAATCCTGGACACCTTTTAGCCCGCAAATGGGAAAACTGCATGACTATTGACAAACGTTCTTGGGGATATCGGAGAAATGCCTTAATCTCAGAACTACTTACTATTGAGGAACTGATAAAGGTATGTGTGTATCACGTTCTACCCAGGCTGCAGAGCTCCATATCTCTGTCTTGCTTCAGTTTATTTGTTTTGCTTGATCCATTCCTGGATTTCCTTATGCTCTGTTCTGATCTTCTACTCCTTGCTTCCAGTTGTGCTCTTTGCTTCAGCTCTGTTTCATTTATAAGGTGTGCCCCACCTGTGTATTCTGTTTGCAGTCTACAGGTATGTCTCTCTGGTATGTTTTTGGACTTCAGGTTTGTTTAGTACCTGTGTAGGCACGGTTTAGCGCTAGGACCCACCTTATATTGGAGTACTTCGGCGTAGTGTTGGGCTAAGCATACTATGGCCATAAAATGTGACAGAATCTCCAATTTTTATCTTATAGTCCTAGGCTAGTCCTGTTTGGTCCTGTGGTTTCTGTGTATTCTTGTCATGTGTTGCCTGATCAGTATTGTCAGCTCTGTGCTGTGTTATCCTGTCTTGAATCCCCGGTAGAGGGCTGTCCTGTCTTGAATCCCCGGTAGAGGGCTGTCCTGTCTTGAATCCCCGGTAGAGGGGTGTCCTGTCTTGAATCCCCGGTAGAGGGGTGTCCTGTCTTGAATCCCCGGTAGAAGGGTGTCATGTCCTGTTCATGTCGGATCTTGAGTATTCCTTGTCTTCCCTGTTGTGCCCTGTATTATGTATATCTTGTCTGGTTATGTTTCTTGCTTGGTCTCCCTGTTTCTTGCTTGCTAAGTTTCCGCTAAATACTCTGCTTAGCTTCCCTACTCTCAGCCTGCAGCATCCTGCACATGATTCCAGTGCTATGTCTCATGCCTGCTCCAGGGTGCTTGCAGGATATCTCCAAGTTCTGCTCTGTTCTGTCATCATCCGCTGCTATGTCAGGACGCTGGTATGTGGCTGCACAACCCTAGATGCCCACCAGGAGAGTGCTCTTGCCCTGCACCAGGCCCTGTCTAACTCCACTACTGCACAGTAACTCCTGACCACAATCTTTGGGTGCTCTGGGTCATTACAGTCGTCTGTATGGGCCCGGTTTGTGACAGTGTGTCACTAGCCAAAAGATAGGTTTTAATTAGCTGTATGAGAAAACTTGACTAAGTGACCAAATGTGAATTGAAGCAAAATAATTGTCAGCCATCTTCTCCATGAAATGAGCCAACCCCCAAAAAACAAAAAAAAAACAAAAAACAAAGCACAGTAAGAATCAAAAACTGCCAACATTAAACCTGGAAATCTTAACTAGTGATATTCATGGTTTCATGGGATGGTACTGCTAAATTTGCCATTAGAACAGGCCTACAGATAAGGATAATTTCAAAAAGGAGTTTATTATATAACTTAATTACAGAACTTAACCCCTTCGCGACCTTTGCCGGTTCAGGACCGTCATGACATGAAGGTCGCTAAATGACCTTTGACGGTCCTGAACCGTCATAAAATAAAATAAGCTTAGAAAGTGATCAACGATCACTTTCTTTGCTTAAACGGCGTTACTGTAATGCCTCGATGTCGAGGCATTCAGTAACGCCGAGATCGGCATCGGGGGCCATGTCTGGCCCCTCCCCGGGGCGTCAACAGCCGCCATACATTGTATGGCGGCGGACGCCCATTTTAAAAGCGTTTAGGAGGCGATCGACGATCGCCTCCTAAACTTAAATGGTGTCGCTGGAATGCCTCGATCAGGAGGCATCCAGCGACACCAAACACTTACCTTTGGATGGGCTGTGACCGCTCCGGAGAGCGGTCACAGCCGCAGCTGCCGGTGATCTTCGCCATCAAGCAAGATGGCGGCGGCCCGGGAAAATAAACAATAAAGATGATAGAGTTAGCTAGACGGTCTCCAGACCCTCTAGAGAACTCTGGCTCCACTTGCAGGTTGAATACAGGTACTGCATTCAACCATGCAAGTCAATGGAACCCAGCTTTCTAATCACTATGTGATTAGTAAAATATTCAAAAAAAAAATAAAAAAAAATAAAAAATGGAAAAAAAATAAAAAAAAATGTGCTAACATTTAAAAATAATTATGCAGTGATGTCACTAGATGAACCATCCAGTACATTGCAAAATGTGTAAAAAAAAATATAAAAAAAGTATTAAAAAAATAAAATAAAAAAATAAAGTTTATTATTTTGAGCAAGTGCTAAAATTTCTAAAAAATCTCAACAAAGAGTTAAAATAAAAGCACTTCAAATACCCAAGGGGTGTCTAATATATAAAAAAAATGGCTGATGGGGTAAATTGGAGTGGCCAAGCTCAAAGATAGGGCATAGGTACAGACTGACCAAAATGGAGAAAAAAGCGCACTTCCCAAATGTGGCATTTTAAATCTCAAACAACCCGACAAACCCATGCATGTCGGGTATCACTGCACTCAGGAGACGTTCCTGAACACACATTGGGGTGTTGTTTGACAGTGGCATATACCAGAACCTGTATATCTATAACTAAAGTACAATTTGTGTGGAAAAAAAATAAAAAAAAAATACTATTACAAAGTTTGACAAAGTGTAGTTCTATAATTGGTGCATGGAAAGGGTTAAAATAACAGCATTTGGAATACCCTGGGGTGTCTAGTTTTCAAAAATATATGGTTTGAATGGGTTGAATTGAGTTAACCCGCTTCAAAGATATTCCAAAGAGGAGATGGAGGCAGAATGACCAAATGACCACCTGGATTACGCATGCCCCAAAAGTAGCCTTTTACCAGCCAAACAATCTGACAAACCCATGCATGTGGGGTATCGCTGTACTCAGGAGATGTTCCTGAACACATATTGGGGGGTTGTTTGACAGTGACATATACCAGAACCTGTATATCTATAACTAAAGTACAATTTGTGTGAAAAAAAAATAAAACAAAAATACTATTACAAAGTTTGACAAAGTGTAGTTCTATAATTGGTGCATGGAAAGGGTTAAAATAACAGCATTTGGAATACCCTGGGGTGTCTAGTTTTCAAAAATATATGGTTTGAATGGGTTAAATTGAGTTAACCCGCTTCAAAGATATTCCAAAGAGGAGATGGAGGCAGAATGACCAAATGACCACCTGGATTACGCATGCCCCAAAAGTAGCCTTTTACCAGCCAAACAATCTGACAAACCCATGCATGTGGGGTATCGCTGTACTCAGGAGATGTTCCTGAACACATATTGGGGGGTTGTTTTACAGTGACATATATCAGGACCTGTATATCTATAACTAAAGTACAATTTGTGTGAAAAAAAAAATAAAAAAAATTACTATTACAAAGTTTGACAAAGTGTAGTTCTATAATTGGTGCATGGAAAGGGTTAAAATAACAGCATTTGGAATACCCTGGGGTGTCTAGTTTTCAAAAATATATGGTTTGAGGGGGTTAAATTGAGTTAACTGGCTTCAAAGATCTTCCAAAGAGGAGATGGAGGCAGAATGACCAGATTTGTTAAAAAAGATTTGGAAATCATAAAACGCTGCTTGTACTTATTGCCCTATAACTTACAAAAAACAGCAAAAAAACATAAAAACATTGGGTATTTCTAAACTCAGGACAAGTAGTAGAATCTATTTAGCTAGTTTTTTTACTTGCTTTTTTAGGTGAGTAAAAGATTTTTCAAATAAAAGTCATAAAATGTGTTTTTTTTTCAATTTTTCACCATGTTTTTTTTATTTTTTTTATAGTAAATAAGATGATACGATCAAAATAATGGTATCCGAAGAAAGCCCATCTTGTCCTGAAAAAAACAATATATAACTTATGTGGGTACACTAAATGGGTGAGGAGAAAATTACAGCTGAACACAAGCACCACAAAAGTGTCAAAACAGCTGCGGTCCCACAGGGTACAAAACGAAAAATGAGCCCGGTCCTTAAGGGGTTAAAACCTAATTAGGTTTTGAATTTCTTTTGAATTTTTTTTTTAAAACTGCTGCATGACTTAGAACATTAAAATCTTATAAAGGGAGATGTGATCAAGACAGATAAGAATACCTGAGAACTCTCTGGGTTTGACCCGGAGATAGCCGGGTAAGCGCTGCTCCTCCAGTTCTCTGGGTCAAGACCCGAATCCCCCGGGTCGCAGGAGCGGGGTCTTGACACGCCCCACTCCCTGCCCCTTTTTATCCTTCAAATGGGGGTGTTTCCTGCAGCGGGAACTCCACCGATGTCAGCGGGACCGCCCCTTACCAACGTCAGCGGGACCGCCTGCTGACGTCGGTGTGCTACCCTGGCCGCGTCCCGCAAGGGAAGGCTCCGGGTAGCCGGAGCCGAGAAGTTCCCAGGTATGCAGATAAGCAAAGTTCAGCTTTCCAGAGTTCTGTTTTATTTAGGACTTTCAATTGGAATGTGATGACGGTATTCTTATATATGTTTCTGGTAACTGCATCTTCGCTTTGCTTGTGTTATTTCTTTCCTAAATTCTAGTAGTCACATAATTTTCCAAAAACACTATTTAGGGATTTCCTTTAAGACTGGGTGACCATTTCAATGCATTATCATACATGACTTGCATAACAACATTTGCCTGTCTGTATAAAATACCTTTTTTTATTTTGCTATACCACAGGTGTTAGTGGAAACTGTATCATGTGGTGGCAATTTACTGATGAACATTGGGCCTACCTCTGACGGTCGAATTCCTGTTGTATTTGAAGAACGCCTTAGGCATATGGGTCGATGGCTTAAGGTTAATGGTGAAGCTATATATAGCACAAAACCTTGGAGAGCACAAAATGATACTTTAACTCCCGGAGTGTGGTAAGAGTCATAGTTACTTTAACAATATATTTATTGGAGCTTGTTACTTTTTTATTGTGGCTGTGTTCAGAATTAAACAATCACATTCAAACTCTAGTAGGATTTACCTGACACTTGCTTAGTTGCATCCTAGAGCAAAAGCCATGGTCCACAGAGAGCCTCTAAAGCATCAGAGGGTTCTCATTGTTGAAAGATGTCAGGAGAAGGGTACAAAATAATTTCCAAAGCATTAGATATACCAAGGAACACAGTGAAGACAGTCATCATCATCTTTCAAATCACAAGAACCTGGCATTTTAACAGGGTACCTGAATGGTACAAATGTGCCACGGTTTATATTGCTGTGTTAATTGTGAGCAAGTAGCCTACTTGGAATCCAAGGTAGTGGATCGAAGAGAGCGGCTGGCAACCCTGACATTGAGAGGAGTTTACTCCTTACTGCGCTGGGGTCAGTGCTGTTGAGGGGAGGGATGGGACAGAGGAGGTTTCTAGAGCACAGAGCTTGGGTCAGTTGCAAGAAGGGAAGTAGGGGTAATTGGTTTATGGAGGCTAGTTCTGGATTTGCTCACCCCAATGTTTGCCAGTTTGTGCGAGGATGCTGTGGGGAGGTGTCTGGGAGGTGATGAGATTATACCTTTTAAACCGATCATGTTTGTGTGTATAAATACCTGTGCGGTCCTCAATAAAGTGAGTTCTGTTTTACCCCTACACTAAATCTCTGTTAGTGGTTATGGTAATATGAAGGGTTAATCCCTTGAGCCATTAAGCTTTCAGCGGCAAGGAAGATCTCTACGGCGGAGCTACTCAGTCCGAGTACGAGTCTCCTTCACATTTGGTGGCAGCGGTGGGATGTCCTTTTTTGCCAAGCGATATTCAAACCACCACCGGGATATCTTTCTCATCCTACGATGAGTTACAGCCGATGGTACAATTTTATGGGACGCTCAAGAGTACAACGCTATAGAATCTGCTAGCAACAAGCATAAAGCCACCCTTATAACAGAACTGATGGAGGATGAGGCTTCGGATGTGAACAATTTTCAACGAAAGGTTCAGTGGCTGCTGGCACTGTACGGGGCCACTTCCCCACCAGAAGCTGTCTCCCTTGTCCTGACTGACTACTAAGCTATGGGTAGTGGAGATACAACAGCGTTTATCCGGCTCTGTATCCCAGTCACCACTAGCACCACAAGCAAGCGGAAAATACCATACGCCACTTTCCGGACTTTCTCAGAGACCGAAGAGGATATTGACGGTTTCCTGCAGGATTTCAAACGTCAATGCAAGTTACACAGCATCAAATAGGCGGACAGGGTCCCTCTCCTGGTGGGTAAGCTGCGGAGGCATATCGGTTTGTACCTGATAAGGACTGTGCTATCTACGAGCGAGTGAAAGAACAGCTGCTCGCACGGTACTTCATTATACCTTGAAGCTCAAAATCTGAAGTTCTGAAGCTTGCGGAAAGGAGACCGGGATACCTATAACGCATGGGGGCACCGAATGTACCGAGGGGCCCAGGGATCTCAGGCAACTACTGCAGAGGACGTGCTCCAGCTGGTACAATTTTACAATGGAGTGCCCGTGGAGGTTCGGGACTGGGTCCAGGATCGCCGACCATTAACCCTTAAGGCAGCCACGGATCTAGCAGATGACGAATACCAGGATACCCGTCAAGCTTTACCGACAGCCCTGCAGCCCCTTTCCCGGGCTCCCTTAGTAACCCCGACCCCCTCGATTCCAAAAGGACCCAGGTGCTATAAATGCCATCAAATCGGACACATGAAGGACCGCTGCCTGCTAAACAGGAGTCAGCCACCTATGAACCAGGGTGCTTACCCACCTTCCCGAGCTGCTGCACACTGCCTCCTCCGGGACACAGAGGAGGAACTATTACATTGGAGCTTGGTACTACATCCTTTCAATTTTATAGTCCTATATCGGCCTGGAAAACAGAACGCAAACGCCGATGGACTGTCCCTACAGACGGAACTGGTAGAGTAACCCATGGATTACCCGGACATCCCCAGGCGGACTGGTTGTATCTCACCGGGTCTGCCGGATTGTGGGTCTAAGGGGGAGCCATGTGGTAGAGGTCCTATATTTCATTTTAACCCCCTAAACTATATATTTCCAAAACTAGACAGCTCAGTGAATCTAGTTAGGGGCATATTAGCCTGTCCCATGCTGCTGATTCCACACCGGCGCCTTCCAAATTTAGTCAAACAATGTTCACATCCGCTTTGGAGATGTGAAAGAACAAAATAGGTCTTGATTTGTGTTCAGTAACACCCCCCGAGTACAGCGATACCCCACATGCATAGATAAGTCATGTTTCTCAAATATTGTGGAGTCAAAATTTTATTTTTTTATTCTTTCTTTATCAGATCACTTGTAAGTGAGAAGTTTAGGCCACTGACCTCGATCAGGGAGACCGATCACTGACAAGTGATCAGGTAATAATTATTTTTTTTATTAATAATTTATGTTTTTTTCATAATTACACTAAATGACCCCTCTCTCTTTCTACGACAGGGTCATCCAGAGGCTGGCATAATGATCAGATCGCTCCTAGTGGCCAGGAATGAGCTGATAATCATCAGCCCACTTTTGATTGGGTCTGCAGCAGTTTTTAACTCACAGCATTTGACCTGGAAGCACCCTGGACTTTCACGTCAGTGCTGTTATTATTTCATTTTTATTTTTTTTACTCTTTCAATGCTGATGCTCAATTGTAGCACAGCATTGACTGATATTTAGTTAACACAAGCTTGTGGGGACCAATATTAACCCCTGCAATGCAGTGATGGTGTCATACACTATGGGGTTAACACTGCACGATCGCTCTTAATTGAGCAATCGAGCAGCAGAGCAAGGTTGGGGCTGGTCTTCACACTCCTGTAGAGACCGAAGAACCTTTTCTCCCTGTCCCTGAAGCTGGGACACAATCGCTGTACCGGCGATTGCAGAGAGGAGTGGTGGGCTTCCAGGCAGACCAACAGCAGCAGAGCCCTGTACAAAACACGTATTAACCTCTAAAATGTCACGATTGCAGCATTGAAGGGCTTAACGCTGCACTGTCGCTCTTATGGAGTGATCAGACAGCAGGGGAATCAACAAATAAACCCCTTGCCTGAAGCTGCTTTTAAGCGTTTTGAGTCTACAGAATCGCTCCGTGGGAGTGATCGAAGGTTTGGGGGGTGCTTGGGGTGTCTGTGCTGGTCTGCCCGGGGTCATTTAGCCGTGGCCATGGAACTCTGGTCTGGTGCAAACTATTCCCAGGGAAGTTTCTGACGCAGAGCTCTCCAATGGTACCCCGGGATTGACGCTGCTCCCTCGGGATCACCCCAAGATAGTGACTCTTTGTCAGGTGGGCATTGCTGGTAATAGAATTGTATGGAGGCACTGGGCTGTCTGGGAGGTGATGAGATTATACCTTTTAATCCTATCATGTTTGTGTGTATAAATACCTGTGCTGTCCTCAATAAAGTGAGTTCTGTTTTACCCCTACACTAAGTCTCTGTTATTGCTTGTGGTAATATGAAGGGTTAATCCCTTGAGCAATTAAGCTTTTAGCGGCAAGAATGATCTCTACAGGGGAGCTACTCAGTCCGAGTATGGGTTTCTGTTACACCAAGCTTAGGGAGGCATAGTGAAGAGAAAATTGCTGGGTTAACAAAAAGGTGATAAAACATTTTTTACATGTATAAGTGAGTCTTCAGCAGTGCTAAACCCCCCCTCAAAATTCCCTCTGGAGGGACACATACTTTTACAACATCTCACCATCCCTTATCAGATCTGGGTAGTAAGCCCCCTCCCCTGCCACACAATATTGAATTCTATGTGTCGTTTTGCTCAGAAATGTTTTAGAGTTGAGAAAGGGAGAAGAGCTCCCGAAAGCCTGTCATTCCAAAATTCTGTTAGTCCAATAAAAAAAGTATTATCACAAGATACTTATGCCATCTATTATTTGATATATAAGTGAGAGTAGAGAACATAAACCAGGGATGATTAAACTAAAAACAAATTAAGGTAATTATATAAACATACCTCCCAACATACATACTACTTCCATGATGCTGTCTGAGCTTCATGGGAAGTGCAGCAACAGTAACGCTGCAGATGCAATATATTAGGTGGTGTGTATTAGGGATGCACCGATATATTGGTGGCCGAGCCATATCAGAAAAATGCTGCGGAATCACGTGAACTACGTTATGTCACATGACTCTGTTCCTTTCCTGTTTCCCCTGGGCGGGACAAGAGAAGTTGTTCGCACATCGTGCAAGCAACACAGAGGGAAGCAGCAGGGCCCCTGCGGAAGTCTGCAAGGGAGCGATCTTGTCACGTTCCACCCAGGCTGCGGAGCTGCATATCTGTCTTGCTTTAGTTTCTCTGCTTTGCTTCGATCCATTCCTGGATTTCCTTTTGCTTTGTTCTGATCTTCCATTCCTTGCTTCAGCTCTTTGCTTGAGCTCTGTTTCCTTGATAAGGTGTGCCCCACCTGTGTGTTCTGTTTGTCTCAGTCTTCAGTCTAAGGTATGTCTCAGTGCTGTGTGTTTGGTTTTCATGTTTGGTTTGTTTTGTATCTTTGTCTGCAGGGATTAGCGTTAGGACCCACCGTCATTGGAGTACTTTGGCGTAGTGGTGGGCTAAGCATACTATGGCCATATCATGTGACGGAATCTCCAATAGTTATCATGCAGTCCTAGGCTAGTTTCTGTATTTATGTGTGTCAGTCTGTGATGTATCCTGTGGGGTGTCCTTACCTGTCCTGTCTGTATCCCCGGTAGCAGGGTGTCCTGTCTTGTATCCCCGTAGTGCCCTGTATTATGTATATCTTGTCTAGTTATGTTTATTCCTTGTCTGGTTCATTGTAGTGCCCTGTATCATGCATATCTTGTCTGGTTATGTTTATTCCTTGTCTTGTGCCCTGTATCGTGTATATCTTGTATGTCATGTTTCTTGCCTGGTCTCCCTTTCCCTTGCTTGTTATGTGTCTGCTATATTACCCTTTGCTTAGCTTCCATACTCCCAGCCTGCAGCATCCTGCACATGAGTCCTGTGTGAAGTTTCATGCCTGTTCCAGGGTGCCTGCAGGATTCATTTTGTTCTGGACTACATCTGCTGCTATATCAGGGCACTGGTGTGGCCCTGTTCAACTCCACTACTGCACCGTAACTCCTGCACACAATCTTTGGGCGCGCTGGGTTCTTTTAGTCATCTGTTTGGACCCAGTCCGTTACAGATCTTCAGTTCAGGTAAGGGGGTGAGGGAGAGTGTATGAACGAGTATGCGTGAATTAATGATTATCTGTGAATGAATGTTTGTGAATGAGTAAATAAATGAGTCTGTGTGATAGCATGGATGTGTAAGAAGTGGGGGGCATGGCATTGGGAGGCTGTAAGTGATGTGCAGACCCCATACTGCTGGCAGCATCGATACACAAGGGCAGCTAGAAGTGCCCCCCCAACTTACCAATGCACCTCCCTGGTGTCTAGTGAGGCCAGCCGGTGGACATCTGCGCGATGCGTGCAGACAACCTCCGCTGCCTGCACTTCCGCCGGGGCTTCTATGACGGAGAAGCACTGGCGGAGGTGCCCGCAGCGGAGGTTGTCTACGCGCATTGCCGCATCCGGTGACCGTTTGCGTGATACGTGTAGACAACCTCCACTGCCGGCACTTCCGCCGAGGCTTCTATGGTGGAGCACCGGAAGGTTATGTTACGCCGGTGTTCCACCATAGAAGCCCCGGCGGGAGTGCTGGAAGTGGAGGTTGTCTAAGCGCATCTCCCAGACGTCCACGGCTGCCGCAGCAGGGATACATGATAAAGAAAAACACCCACCTGGCGCCCGGAATTGCATGTCCTGGGCGTCGGGTGCCACAAATGGCTTTTATCTTCTCTACTTATGTATGCAGTAAACCCCGAATATAGGCCGCACACCCACTTTAGGTCTTTAAAGGGGGAGGGGGGGGAGTGTGGCCTATATTCTGGCCAATACGATATATGTATGATTGCTAATAGCAATCACATTCCTATCATGCCTAGGTTCCAGCATGTACTGGTTTCCTGCATCCCTAGTGTGTGTGTGTTTATATATGGCCATATGATGTGACGGAATCTCCAATTATTATCACATAGTCCTAGGCTAGTCCTATATTTATGCATGCCTTGTCTGTTATGCCCCTTGCTCTGTCCCCCTTGCTTGCTATGTTTCTCCTGTACTCTGCTTAGCTTTCCTACTCCCAGCATGCAGCATCCTGCACATGATTCTAGTGCTATGTCTCATGCCTGCTCCAGGATATCTCCAAGTTCTGCTCTGTTCTGACATCATCCGCTGCTATGTTGGGGCGCTGGTATGTGGCTGCACAACCCTAGGTGCTCAACACCCGGGGTGAGTGCAGTCGCCCTGCACCAGGCCCTGTCCAACTCCGCTACTGCACAATAACTCCTGAACTCCATTTTTGGGCGCTCTGGGCTACAGTCATCTGTATGGCCCCAGTTCCTGACAGTATGGAATACCATTATCATGCTAAAGAAACAAACTGTAGTTGGTAAATACACATGTCCACAAGCATGGCCACCTTTGTGCACCAGATTTTGTGGCCACCACCTGGCTGACCATGGTGGGAATTGTAGTCCACAAAATATTACCAGCCCATTTTTAAACTAATATTTTTTATTATTATTCAATTCATTTTTTTGAATGTATATAATGTTGTTGACAGGTATACATGTAAACCCAGAGAGCAAGTTGTGTATGCCATATTTCTGAACTGGCCAGCAGGTTGGAAAATAACTCTTGGAGAACCTAGAACTGACGCTGCAAAAACACAGGTAAAATTTACTTAACTGTACTTACAGTGCAGAATATATTTGTGCTATATATAGATCAGGGGAAATTTTGCAGAACTCAAATAGTTTGCATTCATTTTCCTTTTCTAGAGGCCTTACACGTGCACATATAAAAATGTACAAGCATATATAAAGCCATGTTTAGATAAACGTGCGCACACACATACGTAGACATCAGATATTTACAGATACTTGCACTTATATTTGCTTGGTGCTAATCAATGTATTTTTTTTCATACAAAATTGTTTTCCATGTGATTACAGTATGAAATATTCCTATGGCAGCGGTGACACAGGCAGACTGTTTCAGGGGCAGAAGCCTACCATGCCAATATCTGGCTTAGTATATAGTGATGGGAGTTATTCTGTACCGCCATCAACACCTGGCTCAGTATATAGTGATGGGAGTTATGCTGTACTAAGTCTGTTCAGTAAATGCTATTTCTTTAAACGTATTTTATTTATAAGTTAATGATTTATTTTTTCAGGTCCTAGTTTTTTTCAGTTGACATACAGATAAAAGTTTGTGAACAATATTTGCCAACATATATATATTTATTTTTTTGTGTGTGTGTGGGGGGGGGGTGCCACATGCAGGATCCGCTCTGGGTGCCAAATACTCTAGGTACACCCCTGATGACAACACTATTCAATCTTTTGTTGGTACAAAAAAGGAAGTGATGTGTATGCTAAAATGGCAGTAAAGGGGGAAGTTATAATCATGGGTGAACTGGAAGTTATAATCATGGGTGAACTGGAAAGCCAAAGTACCTGGTTGTGCCCAAAGTGCAGCTATTCTAAACTCCCTACTGGGATTATCTTTAAAACAAGTTGAGGCGCCAACTCGTCATATTAGATTTAGCGTTCACAAATGAAGATGAAAGTTGAAAGCTGAAAGTTTTTGGGATCTAGTGATCTTCAGTCTGCGATGGGAGAAAATCTGTGTCCTCACTCATGGCTGCTCTAGGAGTAATAGAGACCGGGAAATATCCCATAAATTGTTAACCCGCTGGTACCGGCCCCCGGACCTAGTTTCCGCTTACCACCCTGATATACCTAACAGGTGTTGGAGATGTGATGCCACTCACTCCTGCACCTGTGGTGGCACTGTCCTAGCGTAGTCCCCTATTGGACTTCCGTCCACTCGCAGAAACAGCACTTCACTGACAGGGTCATCCCATTCACACCAGAGTTCTTTCTTCTCCACCATATACCGTACTCAGAGAGTTGGTTCCAGAAGTCGGTGGTCCGCCCCCTCTTAACTGCAGCAAAGGCACTAATCCCCCTATGCTGGGGCAATCCTGTCCCGCCTACTTTTCGGGACTGGGTTCTACAGGGGAACAGTTACAAATCTTTGAAGAATTGAACTTACTATCTGTAGGGGCAACCGAGAGAAACTGGTCCACCTGGTTCTATTGGCTAGAGTTCGTGTCAGGTCCCCTTATCCGTCCCTTATTGAACTAGGTCTCCTTCTGAGCTGACTGCATTGTTGGGCTTTTCTTTACTTTTCTTCTTTGCCCCCCCATTTTATTCCCTCTTGCCCCCCCCTTTTTTCTCCTCTTTTCCACTACCCTTTTCCTTTGTGTACCTCCCTTTTGTGTGTCTGGCTCCTCATGTACATCAGGGCTTCCTATACACAAGTTGTTTTTGATGTTTTGTCTCCATAAACACGTAAACATACTATATTGCTCACTCGTGTTGGCGCATGTAGTGATAAGTGATAGTCCCCTCCCGTCAATATGGTCTAATGACCAAAATACATAAGTACATGCTTGCGTACATTTCATCTGTTGTAAATGCAATACTTTACCTTTGCTGTAAGTATAGATTATGCAGTGTGCTGCTGCCTAATTAGGGAAAGTATTATTTATTCATGTACACCAGTGGTGTGTGTTTGCTATTCTTGTGTAAAGGGACATCAGTTAGGAAAAAAGAGTTACTTGATACATGTGAGTTTGTGGTAGAGGTTCCACTTCAGTTGTCTAAGGTAAAGACAAGTCGACGGGGCCTGATGGGATACACCCCAAGTTATTAAGACAAGCAAAACTTCTGTCCCCAGTTTCCCGTAGGCATCTTTGTCACTAAACATGGCACTATGGAAAGCTATTTAGTGATAAAGATGCCTATGGGAAACTGGGGACAGAGTAAATTAATGGGATTAATTAATGGTAATTAAAAGTATGCATTGGTGCTTTTTAGATGATTGCTTGAGATTTTTTTAATGTGACAAATGTTCTATTGAACACTTTGATTAACTGCTTTTCATATATATATATATATATATATATATATATATATATATAAATTTGCTAAACAGCTTGAAATTGTTCAAAGTGCATTTTTACAGTAGATTTTACTTGTGAGAGACTGCCTGAGTCTCTGTGTGTGTGAGAGACTGCCTGAGTCTCTGTGTGCGAGAGAGACTGCCTGAGTCTCTGTGTGCGAGAGAGACTGCCTGAGTCTCTGTGTGCGAGAGAGACTGCCTGAGTCTCTGTGTGCGTGTGAGAGAGAGAGAGACTGCATGAATCTGTGTGCGTGTTACCTTGCCAGCGGATCTGCTGTGTCCTCGAGCGGGGGAGCCGAGACGCAGCTCGCTCAGGCAGCCCCCGGCTCGTTCCACTCGCGGGAAACGAGCCGCAGACCGTCCTGCTGCTGGACGCGCGTCCCCATGTGGATGCGCGAACGGCTATCTCATGAATATTCATGACGGGTCTTAAAGGGACCTTTATCTTTTTTCCTCCTCCCCCTTAATTAGGTGGGTAGAAAGATCTAGGAGTGGAGGGATATTTAAACCCTCAGTTTACAGCTATCCCTTGCCTGTGATAGTGCCTTTATTGCCTTCACTCGCGTTTTGAAACCTGTTTGCTTTTTCGTTGTCTGATATCTGCTTGTAGCTGACTATCCGTTGTTTGCCGGCTGCCCTTGGCTGAACTCTGCTTGTATCTGACTACTCGTTGTTTGCCGCCTGCCCTGACCTTTGCTCGTGACCCCGACTATCCGATTGCCTGCTCCATGAATTCATCTGTACGTTCCTGCATTAATGGGGACCCCTGGTTGCTGATACTTCTTCCAGGAATCTGCGTAGCTCTTCATCACCGCTTGGGGGCACCTTTCCTTGTACTGCAGCGTGGATCCACAGCCTGACCCGCCGTTAGTGACAGTATCACAGGCCCTACTATGGATCCCGCAGACTTGGCAAGGATGTCCAACAGACAAGACAGACAGGATTAAGTTCTTGCTGCTCACACTTCCCAACTCCAATCCTTGGAACGGAAATTAGATGTGGCGGACCTTCTAAGATCTATGGCTACGAATCTGTCCCCAACTATGCCGTAAGGGGCATCCTCCGATTCATCACCTCCTGTTCCGGGGCAAAATACTTCCGCCAAAGCACCCAAGATGCCACTGCCTGACAAGTTTTCTGGTGATCCTCAAGAGTGTCGCGGTTTCCTGAATCAGTGTGCCTTACACTTCCGGGCACATCCTCATACCTTCTCCTCTCATTGCAACAGAGTGACTTTATTATAAACGTATCAAAAGGAGAAGCATTGGCGTGGGCATCACCACTTCTAGAACAGAACTCGCCTATTGTGGAAGATGCAGACGCCTTTATTGCATCTTTTCGTGCTGTCTTTGATGCTCCTGGGAGGCGTGAAGCTGGTGAATCCAATTTAATGGAAGTTCAACAGGGAAGAAGATCTGTGGCCCAATACGCCGTTGAATTCCGCACATTAGCGTATGAGACAGACTGGAATGTCAGCGCTCTGGCATCTGCCTTTCGCAGGGGTTTGAATGAATCTATTAAAGATGCTCTCACCTACCGTGACTTACCTCATGACCTAGAAAATTTGATCGCCCTGTGTTTACGTTTAGAAGCCAGAGGTCAGGAGAGAAAGTTCGAACGTGACCGAGAACGCGATAGAAGACCACGTCAATTGAGGCCTTGGACGCGACATCCCACTCCTGCACCTGCTGAACCCGCTGCCGTTGTTGCTGAGCCTATGGAAATAGGTCCGGTGCTCCATCTATCTGCTGAAGAGAAGCAACGCCGCAGAACTTTGGGACTATGTTTATATTGCGGTCAAAAAGGACATTTGATTTATGCTTGCCCTAGGAAACCGGGAAACGCCAGGAGGTCAGAGGTGCTTCACTAAGTGCTACTGTTGCTACACCTCCTCAGTCGCAAAGACTTTTGGTTCCCATCCAGCTGCAATGGTCAGGCCGCCAAGTGGCCACACAAGCTTTCATTGATTTGGGTGCGGCTGAAAATTTTATTGACACGTCATTGGCCTTGGAACACAGAATTCCTTTACAACCTAGGACTCAGAAAACCTCAATTACTGCATAAGACGGTTCTCCTCTGGGAACTGGGATCGTGTCCTTTCAAACCGAGGTTATTGGTGCCGTTATCGGAATACTTCTGAAGAAATACAATTTAATGTACTATCCAGTCCTCATATTTCCGTCATCCTAGGAATGTCATGGCTACGACAACATAATCCCAGCATAGACTGGAGAGAAGGACAGATTTTGGCTTGGAGTAAAGAATGTTTAAAGAACTGTTGCAGCCCTCCTACTAAGTTAAGTTTAATGCTCGAAGTAGCTGCTCAGGACCCTCGTCACCTGGTACCTCCTCAATATTGGGAATATTTGGATGTGTTTTCTAAAAGAAAAGCAGAAACCTTACCTCCCCATCGGGCGTACGATTGTACAATAAAATTGTTACCTGGCACCAACCCATCTAAAGGGCACACACATCCATTGTCCCAACCAGAAAATCAAGCCTTGGCCCAGTATATAGAAGAAAGTTTAAAGAAAGGTTTCATCAGACCTTCTGCGTCTCCTGAATAACCATCAAAAACAAGTACCCGCTTCCCCTCATAACTGAACTTTATGATCAACTGAAAGACGCCACTATCTTTACCAAACTTGATCTACGGGGGACCTATAATCTGATTAGAATACAAGAAGGGGACGAATGAAAGACAGCTTTCAATACGAGATATGGACATTATGAGTATCTTGTGATGCCTTTTGGGCTATGTAATGCCCCAGCAGTGTTCCAGAGTTTCGTGAATGATATTTTTCGTGACATGTTGTTATCCCATGTCTATCTCGATGACATTCTCATTTACTCTAAAAATTTGGAAGAACATCGGCAACACGTCCGTCAAGTATTACAAAGGTTAAGGGAACATTCATTATTTGCTAAAGTTGAGAAGTGCGAGTTTGATTGTGAAAAGGTGAAATTTTTAGGATACATTCTATCTGCTGGACAATTAGAGATGGATCCTGACAAACTAACGGCCATCAAAGACTGGGAGGAGCCTTCTGATATTAAGGGTATTCAGTGATTTTGTAGGCTTCGCCAATTATTATCGTCGCTTCATTCGGAACTTCTCTCAGATTATCGCTCCAATCATTGCACTGACTAGAAAAGGGGCAAATCCTAAATCTTGGTTCCCTGAAGCTAGTAAGGCCTTTGAAAGACTAAAATTGGCCTTTACTACAGCACCTATCTTAAAACGCCCCAATCCTGACGCGTCAGAAACCAGGGGCTGGAGCTATTTTGTCTCAACGAGATCAAATTTCTAACCGTCTTCATCCTTGTTCCTATTTTTCTAAGATTTTTTCGTCAGCCGAACAAAGTTATGATATAGGGAACCGGGAATTACTGGCTATTAAATTAGCGTTGGAAGAATGGCGACATCTGCTCGAAGGGACTGAAACTCCCATGAATATTCTTACTGACCACAAAAACCTAGTGTATATAGAAAAAGCCAAACGACTCAATCCTCGACAGGCTCGATGGGCATTATTTTCTATGCGGTTTAATTTCTCCATTTCCTTTCGACCGGGTTCAAAGAATACTAAGGCCGATGCGCTGTCTAGACAGCATGAGGTGTCTAATATGGAAACTTCTGTCGAACCGATCGTACCTCCTACAAAAATAATTGCTACCATACACAGTACCCTCATGTGGCACATTTTTAAATCTCAGACGCCCCGTCCCCGAGGGAAAATTTCACCTCCTGGGAGACTTTATGTGCAACCACGCTTTCGTAAAGCCGTTCTGTCCTGGGGTCATGCTTCTCCGGTAGCAGGTCATCGGGGAACTCGGAATGTAAAATTTCTTCCGCAGAGGAACTTCTGGTGGCCTACTATGAATCATGACATATCTGACTTTGTGCAAGCATGTACTGTATGCGGTCATAATAAAATCCCGCATACTAGACTGGCGGGGTTATTATGTCCATTACCTGTTCCAGACCGACTATGGCAGCACTTAGCCATGGATTTTGTTACGGACCTAACTCCTTCTCGTGGACATACGACTATTTTAGTAGTGGTAGATTTGTTTAGCAAACAAGCACGTTTTATCACTCTCTCTAAACTTCCGTCTGTCAGTACACTAGCTGACATCTTCATGAAAGAAATCATAAGACTTCACGGAGTTCCTCAAATAATTACCGTATTTGCTCGATTATAAGACGAGGTTTTTTCCAGAGCAAATGCTCTGAAAAATACCCCTTGTCTTAAAATCGAGGTCGTCTTCTAATCAGACCTCATTCTGCTTCGGCCGTGCAGCTAACCGTGTTTTGATCGCGAGCAGCGTCTCTGCTATTAGCAGCAGGAAACAGGAAGCTAGCACAGTCCTCACATAACTCTACCTCCCCCCTCCTTCCTCTGGGGGCGGGGCCAGAGAAGTTGCTCGCACCGCTGGGCCCCTGCAGAAGTCTGCGAGTGGGAGATCTGCAGTTCAGGTAAGGGGGTGGGGGGTTTGAGCGTGTGTGTGTATGTGTGATTAATGGAATGAATGAGTATTTAAATGTTTGTGAATGAGTGTGTGTGTGTGATAGCATGGATGTGTAAGGGGGGTGGGGGTGGTAGCATGGCATAGGGAGGCTGTAATCACACTTCTAACATCCCTAGGTTCCAGCATGTACTGGCTGCCTTGGCTTGATAGGAGTGTGATTGCTGTTAGCAGTATATATAAATATATCTCCAGAAATGCATTTTAACCCCCTATATGCCACTCAGCCCCATGATATGCCTTTTAACCCCCTATATGCCAGAGTGGCATATAGGGGTATAAGGCATATCATGGGGCAGAGGGGCATATAGGGGGTTAAAAGGCACATCATGGGGCAGAGTGGCAAATAGGGGGGTATAAGGCATTTCTGGGGGCAGAGTGGCAAGCCTGGGGGCAGATGTGCATAACTGGGGGGGGCAGGTTGGCAAATAAAAGGAAATAAAAAATATATTTTTCTCAATCATAGCTTTTATTAAATATGAAAATTAGTTTACATGAATTAATATTTACTAGTAAAACTTTTTTCCTATAGGGTAGTCTTATATTCAGGCTTTTTGTTTTTTTCCTAAATTAATATTTTGATTTTGGGGGGTCATCTTATAATCGAGCAAATACGGTATTTCTGATAGAGGTTCACAATTTATCTCGAAATTCTGGAGAGCAATGTGTAGACTTATGGGAATTGAGTTACATTTTTCTTCCTCCCACCATCCACAATGGACAAGCGGAGAGAACAAATCAAGTCCTTACCTGAGAATGTATGTTTCAGAGGACCAGTCTGATTGGTCAACGCTTTTGTATCTTGCCGAATGGCCATACAACAGCTCATATCACGAGTCACTACGGATGTCTCCGTTTAAAGCGGTTCATGGTTATGAACCTTCATTTTGGCCTCAAGAAACCAGTACCACGGGGGTTCCAGCAGCCGAAGCCCAATTACAGGTTTTACGTGATCATTGGGCACTTATTTCGGAACAGTTAAAGCAGACTAAAAGGTTGCAAAAGAAAATGGCCGATAAGTATCGATCTAAAGGACCTGTGCTCAACCCGGGAGATTGTGTGGCTTTCCACAAAACATCTTCATCTCTAACAACCTGCCAGAACCCTAGGACCTAAATATATTGGTCCATATAAAATTAGAACACAGATTAACAGAGTTACCTATTCTCTTGTGCTTCCCAAAACGCTACGCATTCATAATGCATTTCATGTTTCTTTATTAAAGCCAGTAATTAGGAATCAATACTCCTCTACGATTCGTACTCCCGACCCTGTAATTGTTCAAGGCGAAGAAGAATACGAAGTACAGACCATCCTAGAAAGAAACAAGGGAGGCTCCAGTATTTTATTAGATGAAAGGGATACGGTCCTGAGGAGAGTTCTTGGGTTCTTGCTTCGGATGTCCATGCTACAGCCAAGATTCGTTCTTTTCATAGACAATTCCCACAGAAACCGGCTTCTGATCTCCAGGATGGCTCTTGTGGACAGGGGGGTACTGTTACCTTGCCAGCGGATCCGCTGTGTCCTCGAGCGGGGGAGCCCAGACGCAGGCAGCCCCCGGCTCGTCCTGCTCGCGGGAAACACGGCGAGGTCCGTTCTGCCGCTGGACGCGCGCCCCTGTGTATATCGAGAGATCTAGACGGGACGCGCGAACGGCTATCTCATGAATATTCATGACGGGTCTTAAAGGGACCTTTATCTTTTTTCCTCCTCCCCCTTAATTAGGTGGGTAGGAGGATCTAGGAGTGGAGGGATATTTAAACCCTCAGTTTACAGCTATCCCTTGCCTGTGATAGTGCCTTTATTCCCTTCACTCGCGTTTTGAAACGTGAGAGAGACTGCCTGAGTTTGTATGAGAGATAGAGACTGCCTGAGTCTGTGTGTGTGTGTAAGGTTTTCATTTTTTAGTATGAAATCTCGGAAGTGGTTACTAAAAAAATTGAATCCCACCACTGTAAAGGGGGGGCAAACTAAGGGCAATCTAAATCCTGGGGGGGCAGTGAAGATTATTAATGTATTTATTTATAACATTATTGTGTCAGTGAGATTCTCTGAAGGATTCGAATCTTTGAACGACTCTCTGAATCTCATAAGTCATGGTTCCTCTGTGAATTAATGAGCCGTAACCTGATCCCAGAGTCTGTGCAGATGACTCACTCTAGGATCAGGTTACAATTGCATGATTCACAGACTAAACTGTTACAAATGAATCGTTCAGTCTACTGAACTGATTCATCCGTATCACTGAAAAGAATCGGATCAAAAGAACGATTCGTTCATGATCCGGACATCACTACAATCTGGTAGTTGCTTCTTCATAGATCTCAACTAAGCAGAGACACAGCTAGCAGGTAGTTTTATTTCAAACATGTATTGCAGCTAAGGGTAGTTAATACTCCAGCTCTCATGTCTGATATGTTAAGCATCATGGGAAGGTTAATTTTGAAATCATTATGGATCATCACTGCAACTACTGTGGAATGCACATATCATGATACTCATTTAGCTGGGTCAATATCATGACAAATATAACAGCACTTTGATTGCCAAATGTTATCATAACTGTTGGAAAACTACCCAGTGTCCTATTTTGTCCCTTTTCTTCTTTAACTTCCCTCTAACTACTCTTTTGTTTGCGATACCTCAGAATACCACAATACACAAGTTTAACTTTTCTTTACTGCAACTCCCATGATGTTGAGCCAGCATTAGTAGGAATTGTAGCTGGTAACTACAGTAAGTCAACAGAAGTACAAACAGTAACCTTTATTGACTGCATCTACAATAATATTCAACAGCCATATTGCAGCCTGAACTTCATGGGAATTGTAGTTAGAGACTGGGGTTTTGTTGGCCTGAATTGTTCTCCATGTAAGTGTTCTCATGTTGTCAGGGAAACTAAACATTGAAGACCACACTTCTAAAAGAAATATTCAAATTTAAGGATGTAAAGAGTAAACTATTTTAATGCAAACATTAGGGCTGATATGGCAATATTAATAGGAAGAGGATGCAAGTGCTATTTCTGAGAGCTCTTGTGTGCATGCAAATGTTTGTTATTGTAGTGCTACAATAGAAGGTGTTTAGTTTATGTTTTGGACATATTGCATGATGCTCGCCAACCTATTTGCTCCATCGGAGGAAGACAATCTGTCTTTATGATGCTGTTCTTTTACCTTACATAACTTATTTTTACTATTTGTCTTGTTTCAGGTTCAGTTAATTGGCTACAAAGGAAACCTTAACTGGGAGCCATTGGGCGAGAAAGGAATGGTAGCAAATTTGCCAGTGCTTACTCCTACACGGCTGTCAATGAATTCGGGATGGGCACTTAGGATCAAAAATATTAAATGAAAATGTATCGACGCCTTCTAATCATGGTTCAACTCTGACCTTTTGGCAAAATTATTTTTATGCTGGAAATTGAATGAATAAATAAAGCACTGGATATTCATTATGATTTGTTTCTAGATGTGTAAGTATTCAGAATGACTTTCTGTGCCATGTGGTTGCTTAAATGTGTCCAGGTGAGGGCTATCAGTCTAAGGCCTGTAGGGCAAATCTAGTCAAGTGGCCTATTGCGCCACTGAATCAGCCCATCGTTTCCTGATTTTTTTTTAACGCATATTGATGTGATGGGATTGGGATAACATTAAAAATATTGGGATAACACTAAAAATAAATTATCATACACGGGGCGCCTAAAGCCACAATTTAGTGCAACTAATCCTTTTTAATAGGATATGCAGATTGAAAAGGAGTAAATAACACAAAACCATTACTTTTCTGCTCCCTGATTTCTAGGTCTAGAAAGTTTTGTCCTCTAAAGTGACAACAAATTCAGGAGATTTTATCTCTGTGTAAGTAAAAGTTAAATAGTTCAATTTATTCCTACAATAAGTAAAGTGCTAGGAAAAAGATGACCAAACACACACACCAGGACAGGCTCTGCCACACTGATGCTCTGCCACATCCCCACCCAAGCAGGACAGGCTCTGCCACACCGACGCCTAAACACACACACCAGGACAGTATTTTTCACACCGTTTTGTGTTTTTGCCCTAGAATTGCCTAGAGTGCTAGGAAAAAGATGACCAAACACACACACACCAGGACAGGCTCTGCCACACTGATGCTCTGCCACATCCCCACCCAAGCAGGACAGGCTCTGCCACACCGACGCCTAAACACACACACACACCAGGACAGGCTCTGCCACACCGACACGCAAACACACACACCAGGACAGTATTTTTCACACCGTTTTGTGTTTTTGCCCTAGAATTGCCTAGAGACCCCCAAATTAAATTATTTAAACAAAGTAGTTTTACTTAAAAAAAAAAAAAAGTTTAAGTATTCTAGCTAAATGATCACTGTGGTAGCCAATGTTACCACAGCGATCATATAGCTATAAAAAGTCACATTCCCTTTTTAAAAATGGCCGATACTAATTTTTAATCCTATGATCCCTTTGATCATGTGGTTAAATTTAGCCAACGGTAGAGGGAGGCAATTTTTGAAATCCTGATGAACTGCAAATATTATTAAAATCAGCCATTTAGCCTGTGCGGTACGTGAGTAACCATATCATCCCTGGAGCGCCTTGCATTTTTATTGCAAAACTTATTTTTGCTGTAAAAGTGATTTTTTTTTCTCCCTTTACCATCATTTCTTTGGGATTGTAAGGGGAAAGTATGGTGTTTGCTTCTGCGAGTGAATGGAGATATGAAAGGTGTGTGAATGGTCAGTAATTAGGGTTGAAGCCTTGACGTGGCATTACTGCTCACGTAGGAAGTTAAATTATGTCACAAAAAGTACACATTTGCAAAAACGACATCCCTTGGCACATCAAATGAGGGGCTGCATGTGTTTCTAGTACAAACCTGGAGTGCGCAAGACACAAATGAACATGTCGCTATGGATAGAAAAAACATATTTTCTAGCCAAAGCGAGATATTCCATCATTATTTGTGCACTCAACTTTTGTCCTAGAAATACATGTAGCCCCTCATTTGAAGCTCCAAGGGGTGTAGTTTCTTAAAATGGATGAATTGTCTGAATGAGGGAGAGCATGAGTTAATATGTGGATGAATTGTCTGAATGAGGGAGAGCATGAGTTAATATGTGGATGAATTGTCTGAATGAGGGAGAGCATGAGTTAATATGTGGATGAATTGTCTGAATGAGGGAGAGGATGAGTTAATGTGATTGTGCGTATCATAGATGTATAATTGTGGAAGGGCAAAGATGGCACTAGCAGGATGTTTGAGCCTTGGGGACCAAGATGGCACAGGCCGGGTGTATATGGGACAAAGATGGCAAATCGTATGTGTGTTATCTGGGTGTGCAACCTGTGATCTATCCCTGTAATTTAGGGGGTTTCAAATATACCATTAATGCCGTGTTTTTATGTGAATTCCAATTGATCTATATAGGGCTGCAACTAACGATTATTTTAATAATCGATTAATCGGCCGATTATTTTTTCGATTAATCGATTAATCGGATAAAAAAAAACAATATGCAAATTTTTCGTTTATTTAAAAGAATTTAATGAACTGGATGTTAAAAAACAACTTAAAATTTACATTAACATTCTTATTTTGTTATGATGTAATAAAAAACAATATTTTCAAAGTACAAGAACCCAAACACAATATTTATGAAACAAAATAACCCCAAACATTCTGAAAAGAGGTGGACTATTACTGTTCAAGAAACTTTGCCCCAGCACTTTGCACTTTGCACCCAGCACTTTGCACCCAGCACTTTGCACCCAGCACTTTGCACCCAGCCCTGGCACTTTGCACCCAGCACTTTGCACCCAGCACTTTGCCCCAGCCCTGGCACTTTGCATCCAGCACTTTGCACCCAGCATTCAGCACTTTGCACCAGCACTTTGCACTTTGCACCCAGCCCTGGCACTTTGCACCCAGCACATTGCACCCAGCACTTTGCCCCAGCCCTGGCACTTTGCATCCAGCACTTTGCACCCAGCATTCAGCACTTTGCACCAGCACTTTGCACTTTGCACCCAGCCCTGGCACTTTGCACCCAGCACTTTGCACCCAGCCCTGGCACTTTGCACCCAGCACTGGCACTTTGCACCCAGCACTGGCACTTTGCACCCAGCACTTTGCACTGTGCCCCTGCACCCAGTCTCTAACTCTGCCCTGCACCCAGCCCTGCCCCCACATTCTGCCCTGCCCCCACACTCACACTCTGCCCTGCACCCACTCTGCCCTGCACCCACACTCACACCCTGCCCTGCATCCCCACCCCCACTCTGCCCTGCACCCAGTCTCCCACTCTGCTCTGCACCCACACTCACACCCTGCATCCCCACCCCCACTCTGCCCTGCACCCAGTCTCCTGCCCTGCACCCCCCACCCCCACTCTGCCCTGCACCCCCACCCCCACTCTGCCCTGCACCCCCACCCCCACTCTGCCCTGCACCCACACTCACGAACCGCTCTGTGCGAATGGAGCCACTCGCACAGAGCGAACCGCTCTGTGCGAATGGAGCCACTCGCACAGAGCGAACCGCTCTGTGCGAATGGAGCCACTCGCACAGAGCGAACCGCTCTGTGCGAATGGAGCCACTCGCACAGAGCGAACCGCTCTGTGCGAATGGAGCCACTCGCACAGAGCGAACCGCTCTGTGCGAATGGAGCCACTCGCACAGAGCGAACCGCTCTGTGCGAATGGAGCCACTCGCACAGAGCGAACCGCTCTGTGCGAGTGGAGCCACTCGCACAGAGCGAACCGCTCTGTGCGAGTGGAGCCACTCGCACAGAGCGAACCGCTCTGTGCGAGTGGAGCCACTCGCACAGAGCGAACCGCTCTGTGCGAGTGGCTCCATTCGCACAGAGCGATTCGCTCTGTGCGAGTGGCTCTGTGCGATCCGTGCACATAGACATGAAGAATACTTACCTCCGGAACGCGTCACATCCGTCACGTAGCTAAAAGAAGGCGGAGACTGCAGAGCGTGTAGCAGAAGCGGGGAACGCTCGCGGAGGTAAGTAAAAGGAGCCGAGTGCTCCAACAACGAATTGATCACTCGATTAATCGATAACGGAAATCGTTATCGATGATTTCCGTTATCGATTATTATCGATTTTATCGATTCGTTGTTTCAGCTCTAGATCTATACCTGCAAAGCTGGGTTTCTGTGTTATTCTGTAGATCCATATCTGCTATGATATGTTTCCATACATTATTTATGTATACCTGCAAATACAGGGTTTGTATGTCTTGTTCAGTTGATTAATACCTGCAATGCTGTTTCCATGTATTTATTTGATCTATACCTGCGATGCTACGTTTCATATATTATTATTGTATACCTGCAAATACAGGATTTGTATGTCTGATTCTGTTTATTTGATATATACCTTCAGTGCTAAGATCACAAGTGAATTTCAATTGATCATGCAAAGCTGGGTTTGTGTGTTAATGTGTTGATCTATACCTGCTATCAGCAGCAGGGTCTAATATTTATATATATATCGGCAGCAGGGACTAATATTAACCCCTTAAGGACAATAGGGGTTTTTACTCGTAGTATATTGCGGGACAATGGTTCTTTTAACGTTTTTCAGTGTTACTGTTTAGCTGTGATTTTCTTCTCTCTCATTTCATGCTCCCACGCATATTATATATTGTTTTTTCCAGGACAAACAGGGCTTTCTTTAGATACCATTCATTTTATCATATCATCTAATTTACTATAAAAAAAATGATAAAATATGGGGATTTTTTGTTAAAAAATTACTTTTTCTCACTTTTTAAACAGAAAACTTTTACTTATCTGCAAAAACGAATGAAAAAACCTGCTAAATAGATTCTACTATTTGTCCTGAGTTTAGAAATACCCAATGTTTTTATGTTTTTTCTGCACGTTATGGGGCAATAAGTACAGTTAGCGTTTTGCCATTTCAAAACCATTTTTTCCAAATCTGGTAATTCTTCCCCCCATGTGCCATTTCGGGTATCTTTGAAGCCGGATAATGCAATTTACCCCATCAAGTCATATATTTTTAAAAACTAGACACCCCAAGGCATCTGAAATGCTGGTATTTTAACCCTTTCCATGCACTAATTTTACCACCACCCTTAGTGAAACTTTATGGTAGTAATTTTTTTTTGTATTTTTTTCACACGTGTTGGACTTCAGCTATAAATCTATCGCTCCTGGTGTATGTCCGTGTCAAACAACACCCCAATATGTGTTCAGTAACATCTCCTGAGCGCAGTGATACCCCCCATGCATGGGTTTGTAGGGTTATTTGGGAAGTAAAATGCCGCCTTTGTGAGGTGTGTATTTTTTGCCATTTAGACATCTGCCCCATGTCCCATATTTGGGACATCTTTGAACCCGGCCAATTCAATTTACCCCATCAAATCATATATTTTTTAATACTAGACACCCTATGGGCATTTGTAATGCCAATATTTTAACTCTTTCCATGCTGGAATTTTTGTAAAGATAAAGAATTTTAGGACTTGCTTATTAAAACTTTTTTTTTTTTTTTAGGTGACAGTGGGGATTTTTACATGTTACCATATTTTTTTTAATTTTTTTTTAAACATTTTTGACCAATTGTTTTTTTTTTTTTTTTTTTTTTTTTTTATTACTAATCACTCTCAATAGTGAGCTGGGCTCCATTGACCTTGCATGGTTGGATGCAGTACCTGCATTCAACCTGCAGGAGGAGCTCGAGAGTTCTCAAGAGGGTCTGGATAGACCCTCTGTGAACTAAGATCTATTGTTAATGCCATCCTGTGAATGACGGCAACGTCATTCACAGGATGGCACTTGTGGTTGCTCCTCGGAGCAATCACAAGGCGATCGGGGGTCGGGGGGTTGTGTTGCTACATGCCTCGATACTGAGGCATGTCAGCAACACAGTTTATGCTTAGAAAGCGATTCCGATCCCTTCCTAAGCAGTTTTAGCCAGGCGCCGCCGCGATCTTTGATGATCGATGCGGCGGCGGCCATTTTTCTTC
Source organism: Spea bombifrons (assembly GCF_027358695.1). Classification (NCBI taxonomy): domain Eukaryota; kingdom Metazoa; phylum Chordata; class Amphibia; order Anura; family Pelobatidae; genus Spea; species Spea bombifrons. The sequence continues at coordinate 41,934,469 of NC_071089.1, forward strand.
CGGGGAGGGCTGCCAAGGGCTGCCCTCCCCGGATCCACGGTCAGCCTCACTTGTGAGGCTTCCGTGGATGCTGCAAAGCCGCCGATCGCGGCGAAAACGCCGCGATCGCGGCAATGCAGCTATTTAACGGCAGCCCGTACATGTACGGGCATTGTCGTTAACCCGTTGCACGGCAACCCCGTACATGTACGGGGATTGTCGTTAAGGGGTTAATATATATATCGGCAACTGGGGCTAATATTAATATATTTGGGCACCAGGGGCTAATATATATATTATATGAGTCCAGGCTGTCAATGTACTCAACCTTTCATTTATAATATTGTAAGTATTCTAGGCAGCTATAAAGTACAATGGTTAACTGTCTACATTGGCAGTATAATATTATAAATGAAAGGTTGAATACACAAATCTTAATAGATATATATTGCATTAATCATGAAGAAATTACAATCTATCTATTATCATAAGCCTATAACAGAAGTCATGTATCTCAGGAGAAAAAAGTGAGGTGTTATATTCTGGGGATTTTGTGACTCTTGGCTACCCTGGACCTGTCACATCTGTATATTCCCATCGGGGATGGTACTTTTTATATTCAGAGCCCTGTTCTTTGGACTAATTTTGGTGTGCTTAGATTACAAAACATATCTAAAATAAGGCAGCTATAAAGTACGATGGTTAACTGTCTACACTTGTGCTTTGTTTTTGTATGAAGTACATGTCACGTGCCACGATCTTACAGGTGGGTTTTGTAGTAAACAACTTTGACTGACATGTTCAAGGACTTACAGATGTCCATTCGTGGTAAACAACTTTGAATGACATAGTCAAGGTCATACCGTGTGGCGATGCTAACTTTTGGCTAAGACAAAGGGTATATAAGAAATCGTGATTTTGAGGATGCGGAATACTGCGCTTATTGAGACTGTGTCCCACGGGTATGTTGCAAATTATTATCTTTATTGGCAAGCATTATAATTTTTTTTATACTCTGCTTTATAGATACATTTTTGGATTTAAAAACCGTATTTGCTCGATTATAAGACAAGGTTTTTTCCAGAGCAAATGCTCTGAAAAATACCCCTCTTCTTATAATTGGGGTCGTCTTATAATCAGACCTCAACTAGGTCTGACTATGAGACTAAGATCCAGATCCCCCGCTGCGATGCAGGGGACCTGGATCCTCCTGTCCCCCCCCCCCAACTTACCAGGACTTCTGAGTCCCCGGTGCTTAGTCTGGGCAGCGTGTAGAGCTCTACGCAATTCGCGTACACAACTTCTGCTGCAGCCGGGAGGAGGTGCGGTTAACAGCGGGGATTGTCTGTGTCCATCGCGCAGACCTTCCCCGGCTGCCAGACATCAGAGTTCCTCGCACCAGGCGGCCGGGGAACTCTGACAGTCGGGGAAGGTCTGCGCGATGGACGCAGACAACCCCCGCTGTTAACCACACCTCCTCCCGGCTGCAGCGGAAGTTGTCTACGCGAATCGCGTAGAGCTCTACACGCTGCCCAGACTACGCACCGGGGACCCAGAAGCTCCGGTAAATTTGGAGAGGGAGGGGAAGTGTTAAATGGGGACATAAGGCATTTCTGGAGGCAGAGTGCTCTGTGAAATACCTTTGAACACCCTTAATGCCACTCTGCCTCCTGAAATACCTTTTTAACCTTCTATACACCACTCTGCCTCTTGAAATGCCTTATACCTCCCTATATGCCACTCTGCCCCATTATATGCCTTTTAACCCCCTAAATGTCAGAGTGGCGTATAGGGGTATACGGCAATTCTGGAGGCAGAGTGGCACATAGGGGGTCAAAAGGCATATCATGGAGCACAGTGGCATTTAGAGGGTTAAAAGGCATATCATGGGGCACAGTGGCATATAGGGGGTATAAGGCATTTCTGGCCTCCCCACATATGCCTTATATACCCTATATGCCTTATACCCCAGATATGGGTTATTCTTCACTGCCCCCAGGATTTAGATTCCCCTTAGTTTGCCCCTTTACCTCCAACTGCACCTTAAATTAAACTTATTAAATTAATTAAATTAACCCTCAGTCCTCATCATTAAATTAACCCTAAACACCCCATTAACAACTACCCTAAATTAACCCTAAACACCCCATTAACCACAGCATCCCCAAATTAACCCTAAACACCCCATCAACCACAGCATCCCCTAAATTAACCCTAAAGACCCAATTAACCACAGCTGCACCTAAATTAACCCTAGACACCCCATTAACCACAGCTGCCCCTAAATTAACCATAAACACCCAATTAATCATAACTGCCCCTAAATTAACCCTAAACACCCCATTAACCACAGCTGCCCCTAAATTAACCCTAAACACCCCATTAACCATAACTGCCCCTTAATTAACCCCCACCTCCCCTAACTTTCAGCAGCCCAAATATTAATTTTATACTTCGTTAGATGAATGTCACAGCCATGTGGTTCTGGGAGAAGGAAGGGACGGGGCCAGTTGTCACAGTGATTACAGGGAGGGACTGGTAAGTAGGAACTACTGCTGTGAGTCACTGAAACGGATTATATAATGAGGGGTATTTTTCAGAGCGTTTGCTCTGAAAAAACCCTCATTTTATAATCGATAAAAATCGATTCAACTAATCGATAATGAAATTCGTTGGCAACGTAGCCCTAAAGCAGTTACAAGAAAAAACACTGCCTTATGACTTACCACTAAGTGATTATACTAAACAACCATCTTATGCTGAGAAAAGATGTTTTCCTGCATTTGGCCATTGTTATTATGTGGACTTCCAGACTACCTTTGGCCAGCAAAAGAAATTAAAGCTGATCAATGTCCATTTTCCAGAATTACACAAGATCAAATTTATTACATAGGAGAACTTATTGACTACCTTAGTATTTGCCCGACTATAGGCCGCACCCCCACACACACACACACTTTAAGTCTTTAAAGTGGGTGTGTGGCCTATAATCGGGGTTTAGTGCAGGAACGCGGAATTTATATTGCCTCACATCCGGACATGCAATTCCCGGGCAACTGGCAGGCAGCAGGGTTAGGATCCAGATCCCCTGCAGCGCTGCAGGGGAACGGAATCCTACTCTCCGGCAGCTGGTGGACGCCTGCACGATACACATAGGCAACTTCCGGTTCCGGCACTTCCGCCGTGGGAAGTGCTGACGGGGAGGTTGTCTAAGCACATGGCGATGCGCGTAAACAGCCTCCACAGCCGGCTCTGTATAGAGAAGCCCTGATGGAACTGCCAACAGCGGAGGTTGTCTGCACGATGCAATTAAACAACCTCCCTTGTCGGCACCGGAAGTTGTCTTCGCGTATGCTAGACACCAGGAGTCTGCGTTGGTAAGTTGGGGGCAGAGTGGCAGCATATCTGTGGGCAGTCAGAGTAGCAGCATATCTGTGGGGGGCAGAGTGGCAGCATGTCTGGGAGGAGTCAGAGTGGCAGCATATCTGGGGGGGCAGAGTGGCAGCATATCTTGGGGGGAGAGTGGCAAATGTTAAAATACAGTATGTTTAGTAGAATACTGTTTTACTATTCCACTAATGTGTATTTTTTCTAAAAGTATAAATATAAAAACCTTTTACCTTGTGTAACTAACAAAACAACTTCACCTGACTGTCCAATTGAAATAGAACCGGTTACTCAGAAATATTTGTATTTAGAACCTTTGGCAAATGGTTCATATATTGTAATGAGCGCTATTGCTGATTGTGGAATACCTGCTATGCAACCCTATGAAACATTGTATCCTCCCATAAAGTCTAACCCCCATGGAAGGACTAGTTTCAATACAGGTACCGCAAATTACTTTAAAACTACCCTACAAGTTTTTTTAGCAAACTGCTTTTAAAAAGGTGTGGGGAGCATAATTAAGAGTAGATATTCAAGAAGGAGATTTTCCTCTCTAATCTTGTTAAGTCTCTTGCCAACTACACTGCCATAGCAGTACCAACTCACAGTGAAGAATTAACTAGCACCTCTAATTCAGAGTGTTCCCATGATACCTTGCCAATCTCTCCCATCTCTGTATGTGAAGGATTTTGCTTATCACCTTCCATTACCAATGAAGAAAGTGTTAAGGATCCCCAAAGCAATATTCTTCCTCTGAACTTGATGTTATTCTCGAATACCTTGCAAGCCCTTGGTATGATGACATTTTTGCATTAATCAAGTTATGAATGCAAGGATCAATACCAACAAGTATATCAAATGACTACAGCTTATCTTCCTAGCATTGGGACATTGTGCATTACCAGTCACGGAGGATATGGACTTAGTACAACATGACCCAAAGCACACATACAAATCCACAAAAGCATGGCTTCACCAGAGCCCAGACCTGAATCCAATTGAACATCTGTGGGGAGGTCTAAAGAGGACTGTGCATAGGAGATGTCCTCGCAATCTGACAGATTTGGAGCACTTTTGCAAAGAGTGGGTAAATATTGCCACGTGGCATGTTAATAGACTCCTACCCCAAAAGACTGATTGCTGTAATAAAATCAAAAGGTGTTTCAACAAAGTATTAGCTTAAGGATGTGCATACTTATGCAACCAGGTTATTGTGAGTTTTTATTTATTTTTATGCCCTCAAAGATTTCAGTTTATTTTGCAAATTAATTGTTCACGTTATGGAAATATTAAGACATGATTTATCTTTGTCTCATTCTTTAACATCACAAGAACCTGCATTTTAACAGGGGTGTGTAGACTTTTCATATCCACTGCATGTTTGCCCACTGACAAATACATGATCAGGCTATAATTGTAATGGTAGGTTTATTTAAACAGTGAGAGACAGAATAACAACAAAAAATCCAGAATAATGCATTTCAAATGTTATAAATTGATTTGCATTTTACTCAGTGAAATAAGTATTTGACCCCTTTGCAAAACATGACTTAGTACTTGGTGGCAAAACCCTAGGCCACTCCAGGACCTTAATGTTCTTCTTCCTGAGCAACTCCTTTGTTACCATGTGCTTTGGGTCATTGTCATGCTGGAATACCCATCCACGACCCATGTTCAATGCCCTGGCTGAAGGAAGGAGGTTCTCACCCAGGATTTGACGGTCCCCTTAGCAGAAAAACAACCCCAAACCACCCCCAATGTTTCCACCTCCATGTTTGTTTGTGTTATTGGGGTCATAGGCAGCATTCCTCCCCCTCCAAACACGGCAAGTTGAGTTGATGCCAAATAGTTCAATTTTGGTCTCCTCTGACCACAACACTTTTACTGAGTTCTCTGAATCATTCAGATGTTCATTGACAGACTGACCTGTACATGTGCCTTCTTGAACAGGGGGACCTTGCGGCTGCTGCAGGATTTCAGTCCTTCACGGCGTAGTGTGTTAGTGACTATGGTCCCAGCTGCCTTGAGATCATTGAGTTCTGGGCTGATTCCTCACCGTTCTCATGATCATGACCACGAGGTGAGATCTTGCATGGAGCCCCAGACCGAGGGAGATTGACAGTTCTTCCATTTGTGACTAATTGCATCAACTGTTGTCACCTTCTCACCAAGCTGCTTGGCGATGGTCTTGTAGCCCATTCCAGCCTTGTGTAGGTCTACAATCTTGTCCCTGACATCCTTGGACAGCTCTTTGGTCTTGGCCATGGTGGAGAGTTTGGAATCTGATTGATTAATTGCTTCTGTGGACAGGTGACTTTTATACAGGTAACAAGTTGCGATTAGGAGCACTCCGTTTAAGACAGTGCTCCTAATCTCAGCTTGTTACCTGTATAAAAGACACCTCATAATTTAAAAAAGACATTCATAACTTATTTGAAATGCGTAATTCTGGATTTTTTTGTTGTTAGTCTGTCTCTCACTGTTCAAATACACTTACCATTAAAATTATAGACTGATCATGTCTTTGTCAGTGGGCAAACATACAAAATCAGCAGGGGATCAAATAATGTTTTCCTTCACTGTAGCCTTTTGTGTGAAAGCTTCCAATCATCTTTAATAATATTACCTAAACTGGGAAGGTCTTGGTTTTTCTAGAGAAGCCATGGAAGAGGCGTTCAGGCTTTAAGAACTGGTCCTCTTGAGGGCTAAATGAACTGCCGAGGACAGTTTCTCCACTTTTTGGGGGAAAATTAGATTCTTACACAATCTCACTTTCTTCGGAAAGAAAGGATGGCTCCCCTCCGTAAGCTTCATGGAAAGAGTGCCAATCAACTAGCTTTCATAGCAGATGTCTGGACCTGAGGCATGCTTCTAAATTGAATAAAACTTGTATTTTGGACTTCATCTAGTTTATGGATTTATGTCTCTCGTCTCTGGCTTATTAAGTTTATATACAATACATGATGAACATGCAGATTTTTTGGGATCCTGCACGGTCCTTTTATACATCAAGCAGGCAAAGTGCTTAGTTTTAGCCAAAGTCTTCTTAAAAATGTCCTACAAGGGATTTGGGGGGATGTTCTGGTCAGCAGACATCCCAACAAAAATACATGAAGATTAAAGTTTAAAGCAGATCCTTCTTCTCCCCTTTTGGATAGGGTATCCAGGGACCTGCGCCGATGGTCTTTCCCACATGTATCATGGTTCGGAAGAGTCTCCGTTATTAAAGTGAATGTTTTACCGAGGTTTTTATATTTATTCCATACGTTGCCAATTTTCATTCCCTGGGCCTATTTCAAACAGTGCCACCGCACTTTTCTGAAGTATATTTGGTCCTCCGGCACGCACCGCCTCGCCTTCGCTCACCTCGTTCGCCCTAAACTCTGTGGGGGGCTGGGGGTTCCTCATTTGGAATTGTATTGTCGCGCAGCTCATCTGCGTAGGGTGATTGAGTGGACGATCCGCTCCCCCGAACAGTGGGTTTTGCTGGAGTAGGAGATGCTGCCCCATCCTATCCGTGCCTTCCCGTGGTTGCCGACTGTATCGGGCCGCACCACGACCATCTGACACCCCACCATCTCACCAACTCTCCGCATCTTTAAAAAGTACATTTCTCAGGGGCGCCTTTTAGCCCAGCCTAGCCCCTTATATCCTCTTTCTGATAATCCTGCCTTCCCACCCGGGTACCTCTCTGGCCGAGCGGCTCGTTTTTCGCCCTCCCCTATGGGTACACTGCGTTTTCACCATGCCTATGTGGGGAGCGCTGTGAAACCCATGAAGGAGTTGTTGTGGCACTCGCCTGCCGCACGCACAGGACACTTTCTTTTATCTCCAACTTTCACACTTCATTACCTCTCTGCCTCGCCGCTCTGACTACTGTAGACCTTTGACAGACTTTGAACACTTATGCACCACCTCTTCTGAACCGGCCCATCTGATGTCAGTGTTATACTCCATGTTGCCTTGAACACCAAGTCCAAACCGTATTTCCTAGCCCTTTGGGAACGAGACCTCCCCCACATCTCGTCTGACGAGGACTGGGATAAAATCATTCAACTAACACACAAGGGTGCATTGGCTAGTAAAATACAAGAGGCCTCCTACAAGCTACTCATTAGGTGGTACCGTGTCCCTCATGACCTACATAGATTTATTTCTGATATACCTGACATTTGCTGGAGGTGTGAGGGGAGACCGGGCACCTTCCTGCACATCTGGTGGGATTGCCCACTGGTTGTACCGTATTGGAAGGTTGTGGCGCGTGTATTACGAGAGGTGTCTGACCCGGCTCTTATCCTAACCCTGCATCACACCTCCCTCTCAGTCACTTCCTATAAACATTCAGTCTCCTACCACATCCTGTGTGCCGCCAAGGCTGTCATCCCTCTCTTTTGGAGGAAGAAAGAAACCCCCCCTATACAAATATGGCTCAGTAAGGTACAATTTTTTTCACACATGGAGGAGTTGGTTTGGACGTCCCGAGGCAAGGAGTTTCAATATAATCGGCGCTGGTTCTGGTGGAAGGATCTCACTTCCTCCCAGAGATTCCCTGAGCTACTTCATTGATATGTATTCCCTCCCGGTCTGCGTCCTCCGTTTCACCCATTCTGGGTTCTGTCCCTACCTCATGTATGGGCCTTCCTCTGCCTAATAATGACGTACCGCGTACACCTTCACTTTGACAGCTGTTAACACCAATACACGCATCGCTTTTCATCCCCTTATTTTCCCCGTTTTTTTTTCTTTTCTTTGTTATTGTTGTAATACTGGGTTCCTACAGTGTTATGTTTACCCAGCCATGGTTCTCCGGTACTTACGTACGACTTGATTGTTCTCTAGCTGTTTGGGATGCTCATTCTTCACAATTGGCACTTCCATCAAAGCCTGTGATCCATGAGGGAAGCTTTACTTGTTTATGTTTACTCCCTAGTCTGACGCTTTGGGCTACTCATGCATATGTGACCTTTTCATGGCTACAAGTATGTTACATTGTAAGATATCATCTTTGCATTGGATTTCTCTTGCCTTATGAATGCTTTGTTTTCCACAGTCTTACTGTATACCTTATATTGACTGTATTCATTATGTACCTCCCTGCAGCAATTTGTTACAATCTGTTGTCTTTTACCATAAATCTGTCAATAAACGGAGAATTTACAAAAAAATAAAGCAGATCCTTCTGCAAACTCCGGAAATTGATTGATCAAGGCAAATTTACTTGGACAGCATTAGTAATAATGCGGCAAAGGGCATCAATTAGAAAATAATAAATAGTATTATTCTAATAATAAAATTAGAAAAAGAAGCACCAAATTCCTCCAGCTGCATATCCTACGATATCACACGTTGCCATGGCACATCACGAAAAAGTGGACTTTTAAAGACCTGGCACCTCATGGTAGAGGACTGCATTGGGATGCGGATCCCGTCAAAAAACTTGCGGGCATGGGCGGTTTTTCAGGTGTTGCGGGTGGGAGCGGGCGGTCAGACAATGTACCTTCACTTCATGTGACTCCGCTGGGTGCCTGGGCGGGACAAGAGGAGAGACGATGTGTGCGAGCAACGCTTGTGGGAGTGCTCGGGAAATCTGCAGTTCAGGTGTCAGGACCCGGATGGCCACCTACCTCGCGGCACAACCGCTCGTCCAGCCTCGATTTTCCCGCACGCCGCGCTTGGCAAAAGCGCGTGCTTTCCTCGTGGTGGGGGGGCGTGGCTTCGTTCCGGAGGACGGAAGGGAGGCAGGAGGGAGCTGCCAATCAAGGGAGGAGCCAGAGTCCCTTATCCATATCCTTCTCACACCAAGGGGAGGGCACCAGGTGTGTGGAGGAGGGGAACAGGTGCACAGAAGAGGGATTCAGGTGGGAAGGGGAGGAGACCTCTAATCAGAGACCCTATAAAAATCCAATAACCCCTTCACAATTTGCTTGCTAGTTGAGCTGCTTTCCTGTGGGTTCCTGTAAAAAGGAAGGCATGATTGACAACCAACTGCATGCCAATGAAGTGAAATGGTGTTATGATGCAGAGATCCAATGGGCAAAGCCTCTCTATACAAGATCTTAAAATGGTCTCAAACATTAATGGAGATTCTTCTCTGCAGAGCACATGGCAAATCAGTTAGGACATTTGGTCACCTTCCACTCCCTCCCCCAGTGCAATGTCCTTTCCCTTTTCTATCACCTTGGTCTCTAAGGGTCACTGGAGAAGATAGGTTACCAGGGGAGTGTCCAGCAGAAGGAGGACTTATTGTGTTTATAAAGTCCTGCCAACTCTCTCTCTCTCTCTCTCTCTCTCTCTCTGAGTCTGCGTGGAGATGATCACAAGGGAGTGGTAATTGTATCACGTGTTTACAGGCTTATCCTGCTGTTTCTTTGTTATTTCCATTCAATCAATGAATAGTTAGTTTGGTAACAGCATATACTAACTTATAGTAATTTGTATATGTATTGTTAATTTGTTTAGCCTCTCTTAATAAATATTGTTAATTGCAGAAAACAAGGAGTGTGGACTCTGACTTTACACTCGATAGTGGTTATTGATAGCATAACAGTGTAAATATATATATATATTCATACAGTAAATGTTATTCAATAATTATAGTAAGATTCATAAAATACAGACACGTTTTTATATTTATAACATTTGGCGAGCCAGGTAATTATTTTTTACCACTTTTTGCTCACTTGCAAGGGGGGACAATCCAGTTTTCTCCAGATACAAGTGAGCTAAAAGGGACAAAATAACCGAACCGATTTTGTTTTATTTGCTGGAAGCGTTTTCTGCAATACGTCTCGGGCCAAGACGTGAGAGATCCTAAGAGGCAACCAGAGTGAGACGCAATTAGTAAGCCGGACATCATTTCTGGAGGATCGCGTTTTATCCAGACCGAGGATTCAAAGTGGGGTGCACACCATTTGATTGCCTGCAGTCTGAAGACACAAGTCGTGTGAGTAAATTATAATTTATTTTTTGATATATAAGAATGGAAATTGTAGCACAGTATGCAGAAGCTAGCACTTTTGACCCATTAATGATGGAAAATGAAAATGAATTTAAACAAATGCATAGCTTGTGGTTGCAATGTGAGAAAGAGAATTGCAGAGTAGACAATAAGAAGTGGTGCCTGAATAAAGATAGACTGAAAATCCAGAACTGTATGAAGTTGCTGAAGTTATTGAGGAATCAGTTGAACCGTATACTTGTGGGGCACACTCCTGTGGCCTCCATAATAAACAACACAAGTAAATATAGTGATTGTCCAACCTGTGGATTAAATGGAGATTATGTAAACACATTAGAGGACAATTACGAAGCGAGAGGAGAGTTGATAACATCCCTTAGGACATGTTTAGCCACGCAAACCCCAGTTGCTGTATGCAGCCAGGGGGAAACATGTGCAGAAGAAGAAGAGGCACAAAGTATTGTAGAGAATGAGAACCCAGGAACAAACATAGGAAACCGTATACTGGATGAGCTAGATAATGGTGGTATCCCTATATTAACCCCTCTTGTAACAAAGCCAGCAATACCACATTTTATGGACCCTTTATCTGTTTCACCTAGTGTTAAAAGCAGGACATCTGCCACCCTGCAAACTGCTAAAATTCTACAGCAGCAGGATAGAGATAAGGTGATGAAACAGCTGATGAAGTTAAAGCCCCTCTTTACCCCATATGACTGCAAAACAGATGTCCTTTCAAACATGTCCAATTTCGAATCAGCAGTTAAACAATATATGCTCTCTCCTAAAGAGGCATGTATGATGCTTAAAATGTGGGCCCCAAGCAGCATTGCATGTAGATTTAATCCACCCATAAATGGCCCTATTAATCGAGACCGAGATTGGTTTAAAGATGATAAATGGGGTACAGAGGGAGACAGACTTAGAGCTGTCTCCAAATTTGTAACAGGAGACAGAGATTTAGATAGTCATTCACTTGCTGAGATGAAGGTGCATTTACAAGATGATCCGTGGGTTTTTGCTTCCAAATTTGAGCAAGTCTATCGGCTAACCCACCGCATTCCACCAAATCAAACCCCTCCTGATCTACTACAATACCTAGTAAAAAAATTCACTTACTTAGACCCTGGAGTGCAGATGATGGCAGAGGAAAAATATACTTTGGAAGGGGTATTGACCATCATAGGGAAGGCCAGGCAGAATTTAATAAGGAAAGGAGTCATAGGACAGAGCAAGGTTGCGATTGTAACTACCAATGAAGGGAAGCAATCTCTACCTGAGATTCCCTTCAGAGGGATTTGTTATTATTGCAATAAAAATGGTCATAGACAGAAAGAATGTAGAAAGGCCAAGAGAGACCAAAGGGTGACTGAGGGATGGCATGTTAGTCCATCCCCCTGGTCTGTCAAAGAAAGTGATCAAAGAGGATCTGTAAAGATGAAAAGAAATAACAGTCCTGAAAAGGCAGGTCAGGAACATCATTCTAACCCTCTGCCTAGGACCAATCTGTATGGTCCGGCACGGGAGGCTCTGAGAATGATGGCAGTTCAAGGAGCGGTTACTAATGACCACAAACTGAAACCAGGGGATGAGGCTCCTCTAATTTTATTTTCAGATTGACTAGCACTGGACGATATGGTTCCTATTTGTAAAACATTAAGGGACCATTCCGGACGTCCACACGTGCATGGTATTATGGCAGGACATCACACTAAGATTCTTATTGATACAGGAGCTTCAGTGACATTAACCGATCTACCATTAAGTCCTCCTTCTGGGGTGAAAAATACATTTCTTGTAGGACTTGGTGGCTCCCAGTCTCATGCATTTCTTATTCCACAAGTGACCTTGACTTTAAGTGCTCAGTGGAGTAAGGAAATACTGCCCTGGCAAAGTAAAAACACTGAAGGTACCATACTGGGTGCAGATGTAATGCAAACAGAAGGAATGCTGGTAGACCTTTGCGATAATGTTTTGTGGAGAGATATGCAAAACCTGTGTTCTCTATTAGGAATACAGCAGAGATTTCATATACCTTATCATCCCCAGTCATCCGGTATAGTGGAAAGAATGAATCGTACTCTGAAGTCCAGGTTATCTAAAATGCTGGTACAATATGGCAAATCATGGGTTAACCATCTCCCAGCAGTACTCATGGCTATCAGAGCTACACCCTCTAATGCCACTAGGTGCTCTCCATATGAATTAATGACAGAGAGAAAAATGGCACTAGGCCATCCAAGTGAACCACAACTTTCAACTCCACTGAGAGAATCTGTGTCCAGAGACCAGTATCTCTCCCAAATTCAAGAGCAATTAAACTCATTGCTTCACTTTGCTGCCTCCAATATGGCCCCAACAGATTGCAAAATTGTATGCACACCTCAAACTCTGTTTGAGAAGGGGGGATTAGTAATGATTAAAAATTTTCAGAAAAATTCTCCCTGGGATGCAAATTGGGAAGGGCCCTATGTAATTCGAGACACACTGGGCACAACAGTTCTACATGTACAGAGGTCTAACCCCAAAAAGGCCAGAAGGCAGCCTGGATATAAGTGGGTGCATGTAGATCAGTGTAAATTATATAAAGGGACAGAGTTAACTGCTAAGGATTGATGCTTCTGCTTGATTTTTTTAGGTGCCCGAAGTATGGCAGCCTGAAATAATATTCTAAGAAGAATGAAGCTCAACATCTTTCTGGTCATGTTGCTATTGGAACTGAATGCAACTCCATCCACTCAGCAACATAATGGAAGTTATACAGAGATACCAAAAATGAACCTTCCAATACTTGAACTAATTTGACCAACATCCTGAAGGCAATCATACTGGAAACAGCTCTTGGACTCATCTAGGCATCACTCCACCCTCTCGGCAGAGGGAAATACGCACATGGAATGGAAGGATCGACTAAAATATGGAGTGGTGGCAATGTATATGATCTGTGTTTATATGTAATACTCAGTGGGGGTGGGGGGTGTTGTTAAAAATTGTGTTTATATGTAATACTCAGTGGGGGTGGGGGGTGTTGTTAAAAATTGATGGGGAAACTTTTGGGGAAAGAATTATATTCTGGGATTTTGGGTAGATAACCAGGGCAATTAAGATGATTGGGAATGTAAATGGTCAGATTGGGGAAAATCTGTAGTTTTATGTGGTAGGGATGTAAAACTGACTGGTTAGTGTCTACACATTTAAAATTTCTACACATTTTCAAAATTGTTCCAGAATTACCTGTACTATGGAAAGAGCTTCAATAAGGTGGGCAGAAAGGGGTAGAAGTAGATATAGAAGAGGGGTTGTGGACACAGTTCTGGGAGGTGTAGGAACTGGGTTGGGTTAGTGAATGCAGTAGACATAGCCAGTATGACAGCAGCACTACAGTTGTTAACTGACACTCCTAGTACAACTTGGTGGCAAAAGTTAGCTAATACTTTCTCTAATCAACATGGGGTACTGCTCTGGGGAACCTATTCATACATCCATTTATTATTGTATTGTGTGTTTCTGTAGTATGTATTGTTATTCAAGTTTGTATGTGTTGTTACCTGAAGTCATTGATTGCCAGAGTATAGCACCTCCATTATGGAATGCAAATGGAAAGAACTCTGTGAATGGCGGGCTGGGCATGCATACATAGTAGATACACTGCGAGGTACGCTCTCCCTCTTGCCTCCAGTGGGTTTTATAGAGTCCAGGGGACTCATCCACTTCATTGTCAAAAGGAGGGATGTAAAAAGGAAGGCATGATTGACAACCAACTGCATGCCAATGAAGTGAAATGGTGTTATGATGCAGAGATCCAATGGGCAAAGCCTCTCTATACAAGATCTTAAAATGGTCTCAAACATTAATGGAGATTCTTCTCTGCAGAGCACATGGCAAATCAGTTAGGACATTTGGTCACCTTCCACTCCCTCCCCCAGTGCAATGTCCTTTCCCTTTTCTATCACCTTGGTCTCTAAGGGTCACTGGAGAAGATAGGTTACCAGGGGAGTGTCCAGCAGAAGGAGGACTTATTGTGTTTATAAAGTCCTGCCAACTCTCTCTCTCTCTCTCTCTCTCTCTCTCTGAGTCTGCGTGGAGATGATCACAAGGGAGTGGTAATTGTATCACGTGTTTACAGGCTTATCCTGCTGTTTCTTTGTTATTTCCATTCAATCAATGAATAGTTAGTTTGGTAACAGCATATACTAACTTATAGTAATTTGTATATGTATTGTTAATTTGTTTAGCCTCTCTTAATAAATATTGTTAATTGCAGAAAACAAGGAGTGTGGACTCTGACTTTACACTCGATAGTGGTTATTGATAGCATAACAGTGTAAATATATATATATATTCATACAGTAAATGTTATTCAATAATTATAGTAAGATTCATAAAATACAGACACGTTTTTATATTTATAACAGTTCCCTATCACCTACTTTTGATAGATTTTGAACATTCTACGTGACTTTACGGTATTTGATCCTTTTGTTCCTTTATTGGATTCCTCTACTTGCCTTTGCCCTTTATCTGGAACTGTGCCCTCGTTTATGAACCTACGCTGCTTGCCTTTGACCTTGGAACTGTTTTTGACTACGCTATTTGCCTTTGCTCTTTATACTGGAACTGTGACCTTGTTTATGAACCTTTTATGCCTGCCTTTGACCTTGGAACTGTTTTTGACTACGCTACTTGCCTATGCCCTTTGTACTGGAACTGTGAATTTGTTTATGAATCTACACTGCCGTGTTTCTTTCGTTGGAACTGTATGTTTATTATTGGTTGCTCATTAAAACACCTTGCTAATCAAACCTGCGCTACGCTCCGTTCCTGTTTCTGACATCAGGTAAGAGTGGGAGTGGAACACACACGTTGCAGGAGTGGACGGTAATGGTCAGAAATTCAGCGGGAGCGGGATTAAAAAACAGTCCCGCGCAGGGTTCTACCTCATGGCATTAAATTATCTTATGAAAGTGACCTTTGGTCGTTTTTTTTACTCAAACAATGCTGTAGTAATGCCTTGGGTAGGAGATGTTGATGAACACATATTGAAAAAAGACGCGCAAAAAAATACTACCACAAACTGCTGGTGGTAGAATTAAGTGCATGGGAAGTGTTAAAACACCAGCTACCCTGGGGTGTCTAGTTTTCAAAAATATAAGGTTAGATGGCAAATTAAATTGGCTTCAAAAATAGAACAAACAACCTGACAAACTCATGCATGGGTCACTGTGCTCAGGAGATATTGCTGAACACAAATGGGACGTGAGGGCAGGCTTACAAAAGGTTTTGAAATAGCAAAATGCTACTTGTACTTATAACCCTATAACTTTCCAAAAAACATTGGGTTTTTCTAAGCTCACGACAAATATTAGAATCCATTTAACAGTTTTTTTCATTAGCTTTTGTAGAGAAAAAATAAAAATATTTTTCAAATCAAAGTCAATTTCTCACCAAATATTTTTTATAGTAATTTATATAATTTAATAAAATACTAGTTTTTAAACACATGCCTTCTTGTCTTGAAAAAACAATATATAACCCATGTGGGTACACTAAATGAGAGAGAAGAAAATTATAGCTAAACAAGAGAAATGTTAAAACAGCCTTGAGGGTACAAAAGGAAAAGCTTGGTCCATACGGGGTTAAATAAAAAATGTGCAAAGGTATGCTGTGGCATACAAAACAAAAATGTCTGAAGTAAAACCAAAATTGGAATTACGTAGCAATGCCTAATACGGCATGGAATAAACACAGTTTCACATATAATTATTTCTTAACATGTAAAGCATAAGTAAAACACAGTGAAATACTCTGATTTTAGTGGCTTATCTACATGAGGATAATAATAGACAACTAAATGCATACAATAAAGTAAAATAAAAATAATCCTTCTAGAAAACTAACCGTGGGGAAACAAGTTTACTATTTTGAACAGTTAATTATGAGAACAACACCTTTTAAGGAAAGTTTAAGGGGTAAAAGGGCAAAGTTTAAGTGTTGAAACTTATTCTTAATTTAGCTGAAAAAACTCATTGGCATTGGGGTATATATATATATATATATACTTTATAAGGGAATTCAGAAATGTTAATTTTCAAAAATCGTAAATTTTTACACAAACATTTTTGTCTCTTGGCTCGCACCATAAAAGGTAAGGTCCACCAATACACCAAGTAATCTGTCTATGCTTTTTGAATTAATAAAAGAAAATTACAATAAGTACAGAAAATGAATCGTTTTAAAGTTATATTTGACTACAAAATTCACTAAGACTAAAAAGTATAAAATAAAAAACGCACTTACTTAAGTGCACTAAAAAGGGGAAAATATTTTTTTTCCGTTAGGTTTTTAAAACATTTTTTTTATATATGTGACAAACAAATAATAAAAAAAAAATAACTTAGAAATGTTTCACACTTTTATTTTTAGTCACATATAATCAAAATGTTGATACCCATGTAAAAAAAAAAATATTTCCCCTTTTTAGGCCACTTAAATAAAACTTTGGGTTTTTTTAAAAAAAGAAAAAATTATTTTGTAACAAGGTTCAAGGTTTCTTGGTGGAAAGGAAACTATAAAATAAGAACCTGTAAGGCCTTGAAAACTGGACACAGATCAGAAATATCTGTGAGCCTCATCCTGCCCAGTAACCCCTAGATAGACATTATTGCTACAAAGTAGAGCCCTGCGCGGGACTGCTTTTTTAATCCTGCTCCTGCTGATTTTTTGCCCAATCCCGCCCACTCCTGCAATGTGGGTGTTCCACTCCCGCCTGCTCCCACCACATTTGTGGCCAATCCCGCCACATTTTTGGCCAATCACGCCCACCTCCTTACCTGAACTGCAGATTTCCCATGCAGTCCCGCAAGGCTGCCCTCAAGTTGCTCCCTCACAGCGTCTCTTCTCTTGCTCCGCCCAGGAACAAGGCGGAGTCACGGGAAGTGACGTCACATCACGTGACTCCGCTTTGTTCCTGGGCGGAGCAAAAGAAGATACTGTAAGGGAGCAGCGCAAAGAAAGCCTTGTGGGACAGTGCCTGACCGCCCGCTCCCGCCCGTAACACCAGCAAGACCGCCCACGCCTGCAAGTTTTTTGGCGGGACCCACCTCCTAATGCAGTCCTCTACTACAAAGCTTTACTTCCATTATACTGAAAACAAACAATGAAAATTCTTTTAACTATAATTTTAAAATCTGAATTAGTGATATTCATGTTTTATTTAACTTCCACATAAAGAAACTTGAAAGAGCAGGACAATCATTTGGAACAGCAACGTCAAGAACTTTTTTTATCATCATTATTATTGTTGCCTCAAAAAGTTCTTAAAATGGGTTCTCAAGACCTTTGTCTACAACTCATACAGGTGAACCGATGAACTGAACAATGGCGTATTCTTATACGCTTTAATCAAGAGGCATTGAAAGTCTGTAATTAAGTTTGGCAACATAGAACTTAAATTGAGAAAAGATTTAATTCTTGCCTTAATGGTATGTATGCATACACATTATCTTGCATTGTTTGGAAAATTAGGAACAAACTATAATGCTTTTGAAATTGCACAAGTTTATTGTATAATAAAACCTAAATGAAATAACATGAAGCAAATGACTCCCGAATCTTCAGGTCAGGACAGAAACATCTTGCATTGCTTGAATGAAAAGAAATGCCATATGCACTTTGTTAACATTGATGTCCCGGATATTTATTAAAAGATGTGTTATCCATTATTTTTCTAGTTGCTGTGGTGTGCTGAAAGCCTCATACACATTGGCAGCAAAGTCTTTCACTTGCTCCATAAGCAAAAGGTCCTAAAAAGTGATCATACACAATAAATATGTTATTGCTTCTGCACACCCATCTGCTGTGTAAATGCCACATTTCATGAAAGTAAGCATTTGATATTTTCCCCTGATCCCCCACACAAATTATACATCCTTTTTATCAGGATAAGTATGGCCTTCTTTTAAAATCATAGAAATACATAAAACATCTCAATTTTTTGTGCTAAAAAACCCCATATAATGAAACATAATTTATGGTGACATTACTGCATTCCCAATATTTTAATTTTATTTATATTCCATTTTCCCTTAATTTATTCAACTTTTTTGTTCCTCTCCCTTTTCTGTCTGGGCTTGATAGCCCTGCATTGCTGATCAGCCAGCTCGGAGAGCAATCGGAAATCACAGCAGGGTATAGTAAAGACCATGCTGAGTTCCTCCTGTCCTCAAGTGAACATCTGGTGGGTGCTCAATAGCTACCAACAAGGGAGGGGTCCAGTCTTTCAATGGGAGACTTGGTACAGCTTTAAGAAACGTACTGGTATGTCCTGAGGGGTGAAAAGGGGTTAATAACTGACTTCCTAATAGGAAATTTAAGCGCAGGTCAGAATGAAAAGAAATTAAGGGTTTTTTTTTTTTTTATATATGAAACTTACCTGAATAAAGTGATTAGGCATTTCACTGCATATGGAGTGTATTTGTCCATTTACTATTGGAATAATTTTGGCTAGAGGCAGACCAATGCTGAAAAGCAAGAGAAAAAATACACGTGAGATGGAAATAAGCGACACTATATGACCAAATGTATGTGCCCCCCACCCCAATTATTGAGTTTAGCTGTTTCAGCCACGCCCATTTGTTAATAACTAAGATCAACTGCATAGACATGCCATCTCCATAGACAAACGCTGGCAGTAGAATGAGTTGTACTGAAGAGCTCATATGGGTGTGATGGTTAGGTGTCCACACACTTTTGGTCATATAGTGTAGAGTACTATGCAACGTTTCTAGTTTCCAGGTAAACTCAGAGTTACCACAATAGCATTAATTGCTTTGTAAGATTGAGATTCTGCAAAGAGATTCTTTAAAGTAAGCAAGCTTTAAAATGTTCACTAAACAAAGCTTCCGGGAAGCCTTTGAGATTGTCAATAGCCTTTTAATGTAGTCTATTGCTCACCTGAACATTCACATTACTCTTTATATAAGGAAACTTACAATGCAATCTAAAGGCAAGATTTTTTTTGTCCATGTGATGTGTAGCGGCAGATTTATTTTGCTTTACTTACATTTAGGTTAGTAATGTAACTGACAAGTGCTCATAACATATGTAATTGTAAATGTTATGTCTCGTGAATGAGGTCTTATTTATTTGCTTCTATGCAGTGCTCATGTAGCTATAATAGAGGGGGATATCTTGTCTCCAATGAGTAGTAAAGATAAATCTTGCATTAACAAATGTCAGCAATTGCATAATACAGAGGTAGTATGATTGTTAGGTCATGTGCCAAACAGCAACCCAAAAAGAGCTCAAGGATTAAGGATTGTAAGCAGAAAATAATAATAAAGGGACATGCAAATATACAATGCAGCCCTGAATAGAAGAATGGCTGCATAAAGCAGTTTTTAAGTACTTTAACATGTATTCTTCAACCTGTAAAAAAAAAATAAAAAGTCCTTTCTGTATATGGGCGTGTTGGCTAAACACAACAAGTTTAGGAGCTAGGAGTGAGGAAATAGGCAAATGCATATGGGGATGAACAGGGTACCAAATGAAAACTTAAAGGGATCTCTGGATTGTCCCTTAAACTAGCATTGGGAAATTTTCAGGTTTTGGATGCAGTGCATGATATTTTCTAGACAATCCTGTATTGGACATTAGTTTTTTTTATTTGACAAGTTTTATCAAATGTACAAGTAAAACATATAGAGCAAAAGCAATTACAAAAGAATTGCAACTAGTTAGGATCTCTGTCTTCATTTACTTGTTACATTAAGTCATCAGCTAATTGCTAATTGGTTTAGTCATATAAAGGCACTTACATATGAATTTGTATCCTTGTAAATATAAAAACCATACATTTACCATCAGAGTTGGCTTCTAAAATATGTGCTAGTCTCATCTCACTTATCCACCAGTTACTACCAAATTAAATTGATGTTTAACTAAAAATATTTTGTTTTTCCCCTAGTAAAGATTAAAATTTACCTGTTCACTGGGCTGATCTGGTTCACTTCTCGCTGATTAGGTTGAAAGAAGTCTGCAATGCTGCCAAGAAGCCTTATAAAACCTTGACTCAAGCATGAGTTCAATACTGTGTTGAAGTCTTTGCTGTGAAAGCAATGGTAATGCACACTGCACTTTTATACAGATAAAAATATATACATTACTACACAGATGCATAGAATTTGTAAATGGACTTTAAGTCGTTTAAACCAATATTTATTGCTGCAAACTGGTTTTGCTGTAATAAGTATGGCTCTTAATAAAGTTTTAGCATTTTACCAATTACTCAGAGGTTCCGCACTGTTCAATAACAACTAATAATGTCAAGGGTCCCTAGCAAGTAGTTAAATAAATGTATGAATGAAACTAAAATGTTTATAAATACTATTTGTGATTATAAATCGAAAGAAGGAATGATATGCATGTTACATAATACCATACATGTAATCTTAAAAAAAAACCCCAAAAACTCCTTACCTTTCAAGCATGTCACGAGTTTCATTCAGTAGTCTTATTGTTGTGGCATCTTTTTCTGTCAGCCCAAATGCCTGTTATTAAAGGGGAAGTCCCGTAAAAAATAAATATTTTTCACATTCAGCATAAAATACAGTGCGGTATACAGTAATGGAGGTTTGCTACACTGCCATTGTCGCCAGTCATGTGGTATTGTGGGTGACTTTCCCTGCTCAAACACCACACTGACCTGATTCTTTATAGAAAGGCTAATGAAGTCCGCTCCTCCATAGGTATTCATCAATCAGTGCCTGGCTTAAGGAGCCATTTTATTGTTTACCACAAGACAGTATTATAAGGAGTCAGGTGTGTTTGTGTAGTAGAATGGGCTAAGATAACAAACAGAAAACACATATAAATGGCTTATATGCAGCATCCTGAAAAAATTATAACTGTAAAAAATAGCACAATCATTTGTGATCTGGAGGAGAGATAAAGTGTATTGTGTCGGTTAGTGTGGTAAAAAACATCTTGATGCCTGTTATACCATTTTATCCACATTTGCTCCATTTCCTTTAACCATTCCATTGTCCCCCATCATTATATAAGAAAATTATTTTATTATTATTTTTGGATTGGTGGATGGTTAGAGGGAATTGAGTTTTAAAAAAGTTTTTTTTTCTACAGTGCAGAAGAAGCGTTAACTATTCTGTCAGATGTCTCTAAAATGAGTTGAAGGGAACCTGTCCCTGTCCCAAATTTGTTATAACTCCTGGGATCCTGATGGGATATTGATACCAATGAGAAAATTCATTTGTTTTTCCCCCATCTACAGTATCCTCCTCAAATTGGCACCCTTGGTAAATATGAGCAAAGAAGGTTGTGAAAAATTATCTTTATTGTTTCACCTTTTGATGTTTTCTTTAAACAATACACAGAAGTATACTGCTCTCATGGACATCAAACAATTGCAAAATAAACAATGCATTATCCCAAATTTTTTTTTTAAATATATCTATACCACAATTATTAGCACCCCTATAAATATGAGAAAAATATAATTTAAATATATTACCAGTGATATTTTACATTTTTTAGAACACCTGGGTGGCTAGGAACAGAAAATTGTTCAACTGTAACATGTTTCACAGAGGTAGAAATATTAGGTAACACATAGGCCAAAAACCCATTCATCAAAATGTGACTGTCACAAAATGGGAAATGTTTTTTTTTTATAAAAAAATAGCGAATACATTCAAAATGCCAATTTCTACCATCAGGACAAAAATGTATATGTTCCAGTCAACTGAAAATGTTATGAATTAAACTGGAAGAGGATGTGTGTCTATATTGTCTCATGCACTGTAAAGAGGATGGTTCCAGTGGCCAAAACACTCCAAGTCACTGCTGGAGAATTGGAGACGTTAGTTGCATCAGAAAGTCTCCACAACTACAATTGGACATCACCTATATTACCACAAGTTGTTAGGAACGGTTTCCATAAAACAGCTGCTACTTTCATCCAAGCTAAACCGTCTTCAGTTAGATAGACACTACTGGAAGATCAAATGGGATCAGGTCCTATGGTCAGATGAAACCAAAATATAGCTTTTTGGCAATAAACACCAGGTGTGGGTTTGGAGTCGTAGCCATATGGAAAAGTACCTCATGCTGACGGTTAAATATGGTAGGGGTTCTTTAATGTTTTGGGGCTGTTTTTCTGCCAAAGGACCTGGACACTGTTAGAATACATGGCAAAATAATATAGACCAAGTGGCACCGCAAAATGAAAGAATATGTTGAAATAATAAGGCAAAAAAGTTGAATAAACTCCCACCTGTGCCCAACAGGTTAAATTACAGACTAATCTCATGGAAGGGAGTTGAACTCAAAACATGCATAACACAATCGCTAAATAGTAAAAAATATAACTCGATCATAACACGATCGCTAAATAGTAAAAAAAAATATAATTTTTTTTTATTTTTTTTTATTTTAATATAAACATACAAATACATTTATAAATACATAAATATATCAGTAAGACATAGTAACACATAATACATAAATATAGTCCGCACCTTATATTTATAATATTTCTTGTTTATTCAGGGTAATATTATATAATGTTGTCTACAAAATGTATTATGCCAACTTATACCTAAACATAAAAATATACATACACAAATAAAACATACATAGTGTTCAATATATTTATTGTTTTAATACTGATATTTCTGACAACTCTTATCCATTTAGGATACCCTTGTGTCTTAATTAGTTATCTATAACAGGTATAAGGTATATAATGAACAAATATCTAATCGTCCAACATTCATCAGACATATAACAAATAGAAGTTTTGGTATCATTTTTTTTTTTATTAATAAATCTTTTTGATGTTTATCTATTTATTTTGTTACTTTTATATAAGAATGTACATAAGATATCCATGGGGACCATATATCTATATAAGTCAGCTTTCTACCGATGACTAACTTATAAGCTAATAATAATTGAACTAGTAAGTTTTTTTGTGTTTTATGTAGCTTAGTAAGACTCATATGGAATAAAAATGTTTTAGGAGATGAATCTATTTTACGTTGCAATATCTTATTAATTACCTCAAAGAGCGTTTTTAATATTACCCCTACCTCCTCACTTTCCCACCACATATGGTAAATAGTACATTTCTTTTTTTTCCGCATCTCCAGCACTGCCTTGAAGTATTTTTATCAAACTTTGATATTTGATAATTTCCTCTTTATTAATTGGGGCATTTAATATTTCTAGAGCCTCTTCATTTAATTTCGGTAGCTTGAGGGAGCTAAGGTAGCTCCTAATTTTACTTAATGATTTAGGAGGTCCTACTAAATTGTAAAGAGATGTATAATAGTCTTCAAAGCAATTGGCTATTTGTGATGGATTTAAAAAAGTATCATTTCCTACTACTATTTTTTTTATAATACTTTTTTTTTTGATCATACTTTAACTTATTCGTTAAATATTTTCCCACACGGTTATTACCGTAATACCAATTTTGTTTTATTCTTAAGAGTCCCCTATTTATTCTCTCCTGTGTTTTTATATTTATTTCTGTTCTTATTAAATGTATTTCTTTTGTATGAGTTGTGTTGGGATTATTTTTATTTAATCTCTCTATTTTGGCTAAATTAATATATAGATCTACTAATTTTTGTCCCTGTTTCTTTTTTATAATGGAGCTTGCTTTTATTAAACATCCCCGCATAAAACACTTGAATGTGTTCCAAAGCGTTAGTTTGGAAACTTCGCCATTGTTGTTTTTTTCCATAAATAGATTAGCTTGATTAATCAGATTTTCCCGAATTTCTTCCTTATTTAATAATGAATCATCCAACCTCCATCTACGATGATTTTGTAATGTTTATTATTCTTAAATTCTATAAATATCGGAGCATGATCCGACCAAGTTATTTGTCCTATATTAGAATTTGTAATTGAGCATAAGCTTTCTAAATTCAGTTAATACAAAATCAATTCCAGAATATGAGGTGTGTGGTTGGGAAAAAAAGAGAAATCTTTCTCTTTTGGGTGAAGAACTCTCCATTTATCATATAATAAATTGTCTTCTATACATTTTCTTATATTCCTTGCTTCTGATCTTATGTGTGGATCTAGAGATGCGGATTGGGGTATGCTTTTATCTTTTTCTGGGTCTATAATGCAATTAAAATCACCTCCCATATATAAAATTCCTTTTTTTAATTGTTGTACTCTTATATGAAATTTTCTTAAAAATTTGGAAGGTTTCTTATTAGGTGCATAGATTTAAACAAAAGTATAAATTATATCATTTATTTTACAAATCAAAATTTGAGATCTACCCTGGGTGTCAGCTTCATGTAGTATAAGTTCAAATTTTAATTTACTCAAAATTATAATTGCTACCCCTGTTCTTTTTCTTGTTTCCTTCCAAATTTGAATAAAATATCTCAGAAAAGGTACTATATTTCCATAATCTTTGCGGGTTCATTACCTAGTGGGTTTCTTGTATTAAAGCTATGTCTACTTTCTTCTGAAGAAGTGTTTCGGACAGATAATTTCTTTTTTGTGGACTATTCAACCCTTGTACATTCCATGACATTAATTTTAAAGAAGTAACCATTTTTGTAATTTATCATATTTTCTAAATGATACCGTTATATTGTTTCAAACTTTTTTTATTTTTTTTATTTTTTAAATAACATTCATTCTACACACTAACATACATTTATCCATTTTAAGATTCTCTATCTTAAAATCCATCCTGTTGTAAGTACAGGTGTCTTTTCCATACGGAGTTAAGGTACTGTCTATTTTAAGTTTCCACTATTTACCCTCCCCCCCCCCATTTAAGGGAGAGGAGGAGAATAAGTAGCAGAGGAGGAGAACAAGGAAAGAAGAGGATTATAGGAAAAAGGAAAGAATAGGAAGGAGATGACCAGAAACTAGGGCAATTGTCAATCGATTTGACAACAATTAATATGTAAATAACATTAAGCCTCTAACAATCCAATACATAATTTGTAATGATTTATCACGATTTGTCATTATATCTAAAGAGATCTTATATATGGGCTCCTTATATATTCGAGTAGAGCTTATAACTTATTAACACCGATATTTATTTAAATCCATGATACACTATATATATATATATATATATATACGAACGAAGAAATATATATAAACGAAGAAATTATGTGACTCCGTGATGTGCGCTATAATTAATGACATTTGTTTATACAATGTCTTTAGTGTAAATATATCTATTTGACAATGCGTCATATTTTTATAGTGAAAAAGATGAAAAAATATAATAAGTGATAATATAAGTGTATATGTTTTAAATAAAATATATTAAAAAGTGAGTGTATATTAATTATAATATACCTTGTTATCTTCGCGTATAAAAATATTGTGAGCTAAATATAGTGAAAAAAAAATATGAATATAATAGGTAATATTAATGTATATATTTTAAATAAGGAATATTCAAAATTAAGTGTATATTATAATTTTTCTTGTTATCTTCATGTCTAATAATATTGTGAGATAAAAAAAACTAACCTCAGTTATCAATTACTATAAGTGTATGTGTAATAAATATTTATTGTAGCAATGCTTATTAAGTGTATCTATCTATCTATTAGTGTATTAACATGTATACATACATATCTTACAGGAAACCCCATTTTTACAATTTTTCTATACCAGTTTCCATATCATTTATAATAAACGTAGTACCTTCATACAGAATTTTAAGGCTAATAGGAAATCCCCATCTATATTCTATATTTTTTTGTCTTACGATTACAGTAAGTTCTTGGAACTTTTTCCTTTCTTTTCTTATATATGGAGGGATAACTTTTCGGATAATGTTGTTTTCTCCATTATTCCTCTATGTAGCAGTTTGTAAATCTGACAAAGACATCTCTAGGTAGATCTTTACTTATTTGGTTAGACTTTCTTATTCTGTAGAAGGTCTCCATCGGTATATATTTTAATGCCTGTATTTTGAGGGTATCTTTTAGAAGGTCTATTAAATATGTTTCAAGTTGTTCTTGAGAAATTGATTCTGGAATTCCTCTTATACGATTATTATTTCTTCCATATCATTTAGTTTTTTTTCCAAGACTCTGACCTTTGTATTTAACTTTATATTTTCTGATTGTATAACCATTTGTTCTTCTTTGACTTTTGTTATTGCATCTTCCTGTGTTTATAATGCTTCAGATATTTTAGCTACATCTTCTTTCATTTCACAAGTACTTGATTCAATATAAATTAAAATTTTTTTATAGAGATTATTTATTAATACAGGTAGTGATTCTTCATCGCTACTTTGATCTTGAATTTTGGTCATTTGTAAGGATTCTCTGCGTTCATCCATTGTTATTTATTTGTAGGTTGTCTTGGCTATATGTCTTTGGAGAGTAGTAATCATTTATAGGTTTGCCTTTTTCTTGTTTTTTTTTGTCTTGTGCTAGGGCTTTGTCTTTTTCTTTGTCTTTTTTTGGACCCATTTCCAATATATATTTGATTCATTCTCCTCTCCACTCCCCCCCATCTACTTAATGTTTAACAAATAGTTCATATATATTTGTTTCCAATGCCTATAGCATCACAACTCTTCCTCTCCTTATTCATATATACTACCATATTAATACAGGTAGTGATTCTTCATCGCTACTTTGATCTTGAATTTTGGTCATCTGTAAGGATTCTCTGCGTTCATCCATTGTTAGTCTTCTATTTATTTGTAGGTTGTCTTGGCTATATGTCTTTGGAGAGTAGTAATCATTTATAGGTTTGCCTTTTTCTTGTTTTTTGTCTTGTGCTAGGCCTTTGTCTTTTTCTTTGTCTTTTTTTGGACCCATTTCTGATATATATTTGATTCATTCTCCTCTCCACTCCCCCCCATCTACTTAATGTTTAACAAATAGTTAATATATATTTGTTTCCAATGCCTATAGCATCACAACTCTTCCTCTCCTTATTCATATAGTGTTAACCATTCTGATTTAGAGTAATAGGTCTTGGTGTCCATAAATGTCCATAAATGGTGTCCATAAGTACACAGTTTGAATGTCATTAATGCTTAAACACTTCCCCCTCCATACTTCTTTATATATTAATTTCAGATATTTCAATCGGTGTAATGTATATAGAAATTACTCTATATACATATACTATAAATTACATTTTATCACAAGCGGAGATTTCTCTCTTTTACTCAGACTTTCTATAATCTTAGGCTTAGATTGTAATTGTAGTTATGGTAGTTATGGTAGTTAAGATAATTTACCAATTCGTCCTTCATGACAAACAGCATTCATGACTCACGATTTGAAGGAAATGAGAAACAGAAGGGAGGGAGGGGGAGTGGTTTGATGTTGTGGTGCCTAAACGGCGTGCATACGTGCGTACATTCGTGCATATATAGCGTATATAGCTTATATAGCGGCTGAGAGCGTGATTCCACGGTTGATCCATACAGGGTACAGCATCTCATGGGCATCGCCCACCGGCTCTTTGCCCGAGTGTTCTCCAGAAAGCGGCCCCCTCTCCCTCCTCTCCACGCCACTCCGGGATCCATCCCGCGTGGTGAAGGGGATCGGGAGACCCTCCTCGCAGCCGCAGCCTCCTCTCCACACCTCCAAGACGTCGCTGCGCCGTATCCATTTCACAGCCGTATCCATTTCACAGCCGCATCGCGGCTGCCGCTCCTGTGCCTCACCACACCGTCCTCGTCGTCGTTGCAGCCCAGCGCTCCGCCCCCCCCTGCTGATCACACACACGTTCTCACGTCATCACGTCCACCAAAAATATAACATTTCTATTACCAAAAACAAATAAAAGTTTATAAAGCACTTACATGGATATATAGGCCAAACATGCCTTTATCAAGGGTGATCTGGCTTTATGCACTTTTACTTGTTTTTGGTACATACATGGACTCATCAACAACTGCCTGAAAGCTTATAATGGGGCGTGGTTTTTCTAGCAGGGCAATGATCCTAAACATACATCAAAATAGATACAAAAATTGTTTACTGACCATAAAAGCAAGGTCCTACCATGGCCACATCAGTCCCCTGACTTAAACTCCAAAGAAAACCTGTGAACTGAGGAGAGCCCACCAGCGTTGAACTAGAAATTTGAAGGATCTGGAGAGATTCTGTATGGAGGAATGGTCTCAGATCCCTTTCCATGCATTCTTCAAATTCATCATGAATTATAGGAGAAGATTCAGTTGTTTTCTTGTCTAAAGAAGGTAGCACAAAGTATTGACTAAAAGAGTGCTAATAATTGTGGCACACATATTCAATAGTTTTTTAGATAAACATGTGTTGTGTTTTGTGTATTGTTTGAAGAAAAGATAAACAGGTTAAAACAAATAATTTTTCACAACCTTCTTTGCTCATATTTACCAAGGATGCCATATGCTGTCCTTTAACATATATCAGGGGAAGGACAGTCACCTAGATCCACCTGGCTACCTAGACTCCCTTTTGGCACAAGTGGGAAAAACTGTGTTAGACCTGCTTTTGCCCTTTTTGGTTCAACCCTATCACATCTGGGTGGATTATAGTAGCCCAGAGCAACTTATTTTTTTATTTCTATTTGCAAAACATGAAAATCTCATGTTTGGAAATGGTAACTGGCTTGTTGCAACTTGTCCCCTCATAACATCCAGAAATTATTGCTACAGCTACATAAAAAATATCCAAATTCTCCTGACGAAATACTCCTGACAAAAATACATGCTTCAAAATTACTTCAAACCCAGCATATGAAATGTAAAAATTAAACAGTTTTGAAACCTTATAATATTGACCCTATAACTGCTAGGGAAGTATTGAAATTCTCTATATGAAAAGTATTTCTAAAATCAGGACATTTTAATTGTTGCCCTCACATTTTGTCAATTTAACAAATTTTGTGAGGATTAGGAGAAAAAAATATAGGACATTTTTTTCTAGTTTTTACTAAATTACTTATACCAAATGATGAACAGACATATGGCAAAAATAGTTCCAGTGTTTGAGGTACTAAAAATCCTGGCAGTGAAAGGATAAAGGGTTGGTTTTCAAACTGTGTTATATAGTCTCAATAAACATATGCAGCACAAATCACTTTTTCGTAGGTGTCCCTCTAGGTAGATAATGCCGCTGTCAAATATCCTAGAATTGACCATATTCCATTAAGCAGAAACGTAGACACTACATCACCACTAAACTGACGACTTCTATTGTAGTCTACATCAACAAAAACTACCTGAGAGTTTAATGGAGTCTCATCATCTGGCATCATATAGCGACATAACTTTGACTTGCAGTCCACTTCTTGCTGACCCAGAGGTTTTGTGTCTTCTTCTATTTGCTTTCGAATGTCATTGATTTTCTGTTCCAACTCAATGAGAGAGACGGAGTGTTTCAGAGACAAGCTGATTAAAGAAGAAAAAAAATGGGGAAAAAAGTAGTTTCTTTGTACACACATGTTCTAGGTTTCATAATACTTTCATAAAACTTTACTGGGTGGGAATGTGTTTCCAAGAGATGAACAAGGAAAAAAAATCTGAAGAATTTGTTATTCCTTGCAGTAATCTTGTTGGGGATTGTAAACTCATTTGAGCAGGGCCCTTCTCACCTGTTATCTCTGTGAGTCAATTTATGTTACATACTACTTGTTATGTCCTGTCTACCCATTGTACAGCTCTACAGAATTTGATGGTGCTATAAAAACCAATAAATAATAATAGACGCAGGGAGCAGAATTAGAGAATCCCAGCCAGAATAACCTTCCTTCCAAGTGCTGCTTCTGCAGAAGATGAAATGTGATTTCACAGTGCCTTACTTCTTGCATATCAAGTCCAGAGCCTTAATCCTTTCTGCCCAAATGTCGCAACTGCCCTAGTTTGGCTCTCAGTCTTCATGTTGGATATTTTCCTGCAGCCTGATATGCGTCAGCAATAGCCTTAGAGATCCGTCGGCCTACCTTATGTATTAATACACTCTTGCTTTTAGTTGCATCTGAAAATGCTCTCCGTGCATATAATTGCCTTGTCACTGCGGGAACTGTCAGCCATGCTGGGCAAAGCTCTGCTGAATAGCGAGGGGTAAAGAATGGCACTAGATTTTAAATGGGAAAAACGCAGATATTGCTATATGACAGTCAATCCCTCATGTCTTTTCTAGACATCCATTCTTGTCCAAAGTGTAAAGATTCACCCTGGGCGATACTGGATTTGAGAACTACCGTATTTCCCCATGTATAAGATGCACCTTAATTTTGGGGCTCGAAATTTGAAACAAAATTTATTACATAAAGTTATTGAACTCAAGTTTTATTCATCATAAAATTCATACTCATCATCTTCATCACTCCCATCCATGAACCGCCCCTAAATTAACCCGAAAGACCCCATCAACCATAACTGCCCCTAAATGAACCCTAAAGACCCCATCAACCATAACTGCCCCTAAATTAACCCTAAACACCCCATTAGCTATAACTGCCCCTAAATTGACCACCACCTCCCCTAATTTTCAGCAGCCCAAATATTAATTTTATACTTACTGTTAGATAAGTTGCTGAGCAGTGTGGATGCTATAAGGAAAGGGGCGGGGCCAATCATCAGTGTGACTGCAGGGAGGGACTGGAAAGCAGAAAGGGGCAGGCTCAATCATCAGTGTGACTGCAAGGAGGGACTGGGAAGTAGTAACTGCTGATGGGCGTTTGGGGCGGAATTTTTTGCCGCTCTGTCAGGGTACCAGTGAATCAGGATAGAGGCAAAAAGGTACTGGTCAAAATGTTTATTAAAATAAAATAATAACAAGAATCCAAAACATAAGACAAGTGGGTGGTCGTAGAACAAGCCAAGGTCAGGAGCCAGAACGGGTAGTCATACAAGCCAAGGTCAGGAGTCCAGAAATCCACGTAGTCCAAAAGCAGGCAGGAGTCAGCACCAGAATGGGAGTCAGACAGGCCGGGTCATACACAAGACTCAAACACTGGAAGCACACACTCACAGGTCCGGAACCACGAAAGGGCAACCAGCAACTGAACTAGCTGGTTAATGTAGTCACAGCCTGCAGGAAGAGGAGGGGTTAACTTGGACATAAAAGTTGGAAGAGGAAGGGGGTGCGGCCTAACAAACATGAGGAGGAAAGCCAGTGCAGGTAGGCCGAAACCCTGACAGTACCCCTCCCCTAACCACCCCTCCCCCGTGGGGGAGGGACCAGTTTTAGAGGGGAAGTGCGTATGAAAATAACCAAACCCTCTCCCCGACCTGGTAGGAAGGAGCCGGAAGCCGTTTGCGGTCAGCCTGGAGCTTGTACCGTCGTGCTGATAACTGGAGTGAGTCCTTGACCCGTGCCCACATGGATCGGAGTTCGCGTAGACGGTCCTCGAGAGCAAGGATGCTCTGGGGTGGAAAACTATCGGGTAGCATGGCAGGTTGTATCCCGTAGTTTACCAGAAAAGGCGAGAGACCAGAGGCGGTGGATACATGGCTATTATGAGCAAACTCCGCCCAAGGCAACAGGTCAGACCAGTTGTTCTGATGATCCGAAATGTAACAAACGAAGGTACTGCTCCAAGCCCTGGTTCGAGCGCTCTGCGGCTCCATTAGATTTTGGGTGGTAGGCAGAGGAAAAGGAAAGGCGTATCCCCAACTGGAGACAAAAGGCACGCCAAAAGCGAGACACAAGCTGACTCCCTCTATCCAAGACTATTTCTTTAGGTATTCCGTGCAGCCTAAAGATCTCCCTCGTAAAGACGTTTGCCAATTCTTGCACAGACGGGAGTTTCTTAAGTGGGATATAGTGGCACATCTTGGAGAACCGATCCACTACCATCAGAATGACAGTATTGTTCTGGGAGGGAGCAAGTTCCACAATGAAGTCCATGGAAATGTGTGTCCAGGGTCTTTCGCCATTGGGAATAGGTTGCAGTAAACCCATGCCTCAGATCTTTACTTTGAGCACAGGTCTGGCAGGAGGCAACAAATTCCTTAATATCATTACGGATCTTGGGCCACCAGAACTGAGGGGTCATACCCCAAATCATTTGATTCTTACCAGGGTGGCCCGCGGCCTCGGAACAATGGTAAGTGGGCAACAAGGAATGTTGGAGGGGAACAGGTACGTAGCACTTGCCAGGCGGTGTGCACGGTGGAGCCTGATTTTGTGCAGCCAGGATTTTCTCCCCCAATGGGGAGGTCAGACTGGTACGGATGCTTGCCAGGATGCGACCGGGAGGAATAATCGGTGTAGAAGCACTTCTTGTCTGGAAGAGGAAGTGAATAGTCGGCATAAAGCATCCGCACGTACGTTTTTCGAGCCCGGGAGATAAGATACCAGAACATTAAACCTGGAAAGGAATAAGGCCCACCGAGCTTGCCGAGGAGTCAATCTTTTGGCCTCGGAGAGGTAGGTCAAATTCTTGTGATCTGTTAAAATCAAAACAGGTGTCGTGGTCCCCTCAAGGAGATGCCTTGAGTGCCAGAATTATAGCCAGAAGTTCCCTATCACCAATCTCGTAGTTGCATTCGGCTGGAGAGAGTTTTTTTAGAGAAGAAGCCACATGGGTGTAGCGGGCCTTCAGGTTTAGGACGTTGAGACAGAAGGGCGCCTACTCCTGTCTGAGACGCATCTACCTCCAGGATGAATGGTAGTGTCGGGTTTGGGTGGGCCAAGACGGGAGCGGACGCGAATGCTTTTTTCAAATCCTCAAACGCCTGAATCGCAACCAGAGGCCATCGTAAAGGATCACTATCTTTTCGGGTGAGGTCAGTAATGGGTTCGACTAAATCAGAGAAGTTGCGTATGAATTTGCGGTAATAATTAGCAAAACCGAGGAAGCGTAGGACAGACCGAAGACCAACAGGACGAGGCCAACTAAGTACCGCAGAAACCTTTTGAGGGTCCATAGAAAAGCCCTTATCAGAAATAATATAGCCCAAAAATGCAACCTGGTTTTTATGGAACTCGCATTTCTCCAACTTGCAGTATAAACCATTCTCTCTGAGGCGTTGGAGGACATGTTTGACGTCACTGATATGGGTCTCGAGAGAAGGCGAGTGTATGAGTATATCGTTAAGGTAAAATGTTTATTAAAATAAAATAATAACAAGAATCTAAAACATAACACAAGTGGGTGGTCGTAGAACAAGCCAAGGTCAGGAGCCAGAATGGGTAGTCAGAAATCCACGTAGTCCAAAAGCAGGCAGGAGTCAGCACCAGAATGGGAGTCAGACAGGCCGGGTCATACACAAGAATCAAACACTGGAAGCACACACTCACAGGTCCGGAACCACGAAAGGGCAACCAGCAACTGAACTAGCTGGTTAATATAGTCACAGCCTGCAGGAAGAGGAGGGGTTAACTTCGACATAAAAGTTGGAAGAGGAAGGGGGTGCGGCCTAACAAACAGAAAGCCATGAGTCGGAAAGCCAGTGCAGGTAGGCCGAAACCCTGACACGCTCCCCTGAAATGTGCCGCCCCTCTACAATCTACAACCACTGTATAAGACACACCCAGTTTTTAGACCCCACATTTTTTGAAAAAAGGTGTGTCTTATACATGGGGAAATAAGTCAATCAATCTGATTCCTATGAAATGCCAAAACACTTTCAGCATGAATTTAACCCCTTGATGACAATTGACGGTCCAGGCACGTCATGTACTAACATCCGGTTAGCGACAATCGATGTGCCAGGACCGTCATGGCTTTAAACGGGTGGAGAAAGCAATCTACGTTGGCTTTCTGCACCCAAACAGTGTTGCTGTAATGCCTCGATGTCTGTATGGGGGCGGACACCTGTTTTAAAAGAGTGTAGGAGGCAATCAACGATCGCTTCCTAGACTTCAATGGTGTCGCTGAAATGCTTGGATACCGAGGCATTCAGCGACACCAAACACCAACCCCATGCAAGATGGAAAAAGTTTCCAAGAGGGTCCTGAGAACTCTGGCTCCACTTGCAGGTTGAATACAGGTACTGCATTGAACCATGCAAGTCAATGGAGCCCAGCTTTCTAAAATAATAATAATAATAATAAAATAAAAATAATAAATGAAATTAATGAAATAAATGAAAAAATGAAAATAGTTTCAAAATAAAATAAAATGGTAACATGTAAAAATAAAGTACAATGTGCGTGGGAGAAATACACACAAAAAATACTACCGCAAGCTTTGACAAAGGCTGGTGGTAACATGCATCCATTTTAAATACGCTGGGTAGTTTTAAAAAATATATGGTTTTACAGGGCACAGTGAATTGGCCAGGCTAAAAATGTACTAATTAGGGCATGGGCAGTGGATCACCAAATGTCAGAGTTCAACATTGAAAAATGCGCATGCCTCAAATGTGGCCTTTGACCCCAAACAGCCAGGCAACCCCAATGCATGGGGGGCATCACTGTAGTCAGGAGATGTTACTGAACACATATAGGGGTGTTGTGTGACAGTGACATATACCAGGACTTGCTAATTCATACCTGATATAGCTTTTATAGATGAGTAAAATATAAGTAAAATTCTGAAAAATTCTTGTGTGGGTTCAATAAACGGGAAAGAAGAAAACTACAGCTAAACACAAGCACCACATAGGGTCACTATAAAATATATTGGCAACAGGAGAGGATGATTGTTATGTCCCGATATGTAAAACTAAAAAAGAATTCAAAGAGGATGTACTTCCCCCCCCACACACAATTGTACCTGCAAAAATACAATCGCTATTCCCCCATATGTTCCAAACAACATAGTAAAAGTAGCTTAACCCCTTACGGACCAGGCTCTTCTTTTTTTTTTTTGCTCCATTTGGACCAAAGCTTTAACACTTTTGCGGTCTTCGTGTTTAGCTGTAATTTTCTTGTCAACCATTTAGTGTACCCACACATTATATGTTGCTTTTTTCAGGACAAGAAAGGCTTTCTTCAGAAACAATTTTGATCACTTCTTCTCACTTTCATTTAAAAAATCTTTTACTTATCCAAAAACCTAACGAAAAAACCTGCTAAATATATTATATTTGTCCTGAGTTTAGAAATACCCAATATTTTTATGTTTTTGGGCAATAAGTACAAGTATCTTTAAAGCCAACCAATGCAATTTACCCCATCAAACCATATACTTTTGAAAACTAGACACCCCACGGTATTTCAAATGCTGGTATTTTTAACCATTTCCATGCACTAATTCTACTACTAACCTTTGTCAAACTTTTGGCAGTAATTTATTTTGTGTTTTTATCACAAAAATTGCACTTCAGGTATGGATTTACAGCTCCTGGTGTATGTCACTGTCAAAAAACACCCCAATATGTGTTCAGCAACATCTCCTGAGTACAGTGATACCCCATACGGATCTAAGCGCCCGAAGCTGTTCCAATATCTCGGCAGACAGCGAGAACTTATGTTGAAGCTCAAGTTCCGCTATGCGACGAGACAAAGAGGAAAGCTCAGCCTGGTTAAGTCTCTTACGTTGCGAGCCCAATCTGATAAAGTGACCCCTAATAACGTCTTTATGGGCCTCCCAGACCGTCAAGATAGGGGTGTCAGGGAGAAGATTTTCCTCAAAGTAGTGTCGCAGGTGTGACATGAGATCCGCGACACACGCAGGGGAATCAATCAAATTTTCATTGAGGCACCATACCCTTGGGGGGAGTAGGGGTAAGCGTAAGGTTAGCTGTACAGGGGTGTGATCACTGAGAGTCTGAGACCCAATATTAGCGGAATGAAGATAGGAGAGGTGGTGGTGGGAAAGGAAGAGGGAGTCAATACGAGTATATCTATTGTGGGGGGGGTGTAATCCAATGTAGAGGGGTGAAGGATCCGCCACAGGTCAACCAACTGATTTAGGAGAAGCATACGTTTGACCCGCTTAATTTTAACAAATGGGATATGGGAGGTCCCCGCAGAGAAGTCAAGCCTGGGATCCAGGACCATGTTGAGGTCGCCCCCGTAGACGGTTATGCCCTCCTGAAAATCCGCTAGTTTAGAAAGAAAGGGACCTTGGTGTGCTTGCCCATGTTGCGGTAAATCGTGGTAGACAGGGAAAATACAGAGAGGGTCCCGCAGAGCTCCAAGATTATGCGGCCATCTTGTTAGGCTTTTTGACATTTTTTTTGACATTTTGTTGAAACGAGATGGTTCCCCTGATGGTGTCATCACTGCATAATTATTTTTCAATCTTACCACATTTTTTTACCATATTTTTTTATATTTTACTAATCACAGTGTGATTCGCTACTTAGGACGCGCCACCATGTTGCGAGTTGAAAAGTCTCTCGCAGTGGCGACAACATTGAAGTTTAAACTTTTAAACATCACATGGCCCCTGATGCCAATCTCGGTATTGCTGGCATCGAGGCATCACAGCAACACCATTTAAGCTAAGAAAGTGATCGTAGGTCACTTTCTAAGATTTTTTAATGAAACAACGTGACATTTTTGTGCCTGGTCCGTTATTGGACATTAAAGGGTTAAACGGTATAATTTTCTTACCCTTAGAGTGCCTGCTCCATACGGTAGCTGGCAAAGTAGATCTCTGTGGCCAGTTACATACATTGTACATAGCAGCATTTTTCACCTTCCCCAGCCCAATCGCCAAAGCTGTATGATCACTCCAAGAATGCAGTGTTAACCCTGCGATCGCCTTTTTTTTTAGTTCCCAATACTTGAGTGGAGACCAGCCCAGACTCTGAGACCGATTGTGAAGGGTTAACCCCTCCGATGGCGCAATTGAAGGGGATAATGTTTGTCTCTTCAGCCCCCATGGGCTTGTGAGGACCAGCATTTAAAAGTTTTTAAAAAAATATTCACCAGCACAGAACTGGATGCCTAAAGTACTTCAAAGTGAACTCTCAGTTAACTCTGCAGCAGTCAAAATCAGGACTGTACAGACTCAGAATAGTAGTGGATCTGATCCTTATGACAGCCACTGGATAACTCCTCCACAACCAAAGGGGAGTCATGCAGGTCAAACAACACTGATCAATACCAGGGATCTAATCTGATCACCGTACACTTATTTCACTCTCCAATAACAGTACGCGTTTTTATGAGGGTTATCTTGATGTACAGGGGTAAAACTGATATGCTGAACCTGAATTGCATTCTCATGATTTGGGGGTCTCATGAGAATGTGTAACACTGACATGTGCCCAGTAGAGGCAGGGCATTCATATGAGTTTTCTTTGTTGTTCAAGTTGTAACACTGATATTCCACATACATGTGGTATCTATGTAGTTGGCCTAGTAGAAGTTTTTTTGTGTGTGTTTTATTTCTTGTTCCAGATAGCTAAGCATGCAGCATCCATCCCAAAACATGCCTGACATAAGAGTAGAGGAAAAAAACTTTCATTTTTTTTTTGCATTTTTGGTTTACTTGAAACCACTTCACACACACTCATGGTTTGGGGGTCATGAACATGTAATGCTAACATACCACATTTAAGTGGTATCTATGTGTTTGAAAGAGATTATGTTTTCCTTCTTGTTACATATAGGCCAGGATACAGCAAACAAATTAAAAAAGATAAACTTGTGCTTGTTTTATTGCCCTACACATGAGCTTTTGAGGAAATATATGCTTTTGTTTATTTACTTTCACACTTAAACCAGGTTTACCACTTATTACCTTTTTTATAAAAAAAAGAAAACAACCAAAAATGATGGTTGTGTTATTAATGATTTTCAGTACGTTTAAAAAAAAAAATCACACTACACAATACAAAATATACTCATGGGATGTAGTTTTTTAAAGCATATTCATTTGAAAAACCTCATGCACTTTGGTAGTTTTATAAAATAAAGTAGTACAATATGTTTTTTTATTGTTATTTCTTATCTTCAAAAGGCTTTGTATGTTGTCGCATGATGCAAAATTCACACAAAGTCAGCTACCAATGTGTGTGTTTGTTTTTTTTTAACTTTTTTATTGGGTGGAATGGTTTGTTAAGCACCCACCCTCACTTTTGACCTATGCTCTCTAAACCCTGCATGGTAGCAGAGGTGAGGCTTTATAACCAGCGATAAAATAAAAAGTCTTGCCTGATGTTTAAAACATCTTAACACCCAAAATTATTGCATCATATGGTGAAAGTATAAACTTACAGCTAATAACCATGTGTTCACATAAAACAAGTGACAAGAGGTATTTCAGAGAGATCATAATGAGGGCTGCAACTAACGATTATTTTCATAATCGATTAGTTGGCCGGAAAAAAAAAACAATATGCAAATTTTTCATTTATTTAAAATAAAAACTTTACAATGGCATTTCACGATTTGCCTTCTTATTTTACTGACATAATAATTAAAGCTATATTTTAACTAGAATCCAAAAAATACCAAAAAAAGCTTTACTAGTAAATATTCATGTAAACTATTTTTGCTTAGTTATGCACATCTCACCCCCAGCATACCCTTGATATGCCACCATGCCCCCTGATATGCCTTTTACCCCTATATGCTACTGAGATGCCACTGTGCCCCCTGATATGCCTTATAGCCCCTTTATGCCACTGTGCCCCCTGATAAGCCTTATAGCCCCTTTATGCCACTGTGCCCCCTGATATGCCTTATAGTCCCTTTATGCCACTGTGCCCCGATACGCCTTATAACCCCTTTATGCCACTGTGCCCCGATACGCCTTATAGCCCCTTTATGCCACTGTGCCCCGATAGGCCTTATAGCCCCTTTATGCCACTGTGCCCCCTGATACGCCTTATAGCCCCTTTATGCCACTGTGCCCCCCCATTTAAGAAAAACTGACATTGCTAAAATAGGTATAAAAATATATGCTTTAATAAATATAGACAAAAAATACACAATACAATATAAATATATATAAATATATGGATAATATAAACAATAAATCAAATATTACAGACATCAAAAAAATCTACCTGCCCCACTAAGGGGTTAATATATCAACAGAAGAAACACAGGGCAAATAAGCATAAAAATAAAGATAATAGTACAGGCTTACCTTACCCAGTGGTGCTAACTTGTCCTGTTTTTCTTCTGTTGCTATATTAACCCCTGGTGGGGCAGGTGGCAGTGAGGTGAAGTAGCGGAGGTTGCGCACATCGCGCACTAAAATCCAAATCCCCTGAAGTGCTGCACGGGACCTGGATCCTCACTGGCAGCCGGTAGGGGTCTGTGCGATGCGCGCAGACAGACGCTTCTCCCCTCCGCTTCCGTTGGGGCTTCCATGATGGAAGCCGCACCGGAAGGTCACGTGACGCCGGGTTCAGTAATAGAAGCCCCAGCAGAAGTGTAGGGGAGAAGCGGAGGATGTCTGCGCGTTTTGCACAGACCCTCACCGGGTGGCAGAGAGGATCCAGGCAGTGTTGCGGGGGATCTGGATTCTACAATCCGATCTCTATTTGAGGTTGGATTATAGAAGGAGGGGAGTTTTCTAGAGCATTTGCTCTGAAAAAGCTAATTTTATAAATCGATAAAAATTGATTCAACTAATCGATTTTAAAACCCCAATGCTGCAAGTAACCCGGCACATCCCACTGGTCTCCCTCCCTGTTCAATTAGTTAATGTCCGTACGAGCAAACTTTATTGGTCGCTCGTACAGACATTTAACTAATTGAACAGGGAGGGAGACCAGTGGGATGTGCCGGGTAAGTTGCAGCATTGAGGTTTTAAAACCCCAATGCTGCAACTTACCCTGCAGATGCCACTGGTCTCCCTCCCTGTTCATTTAGTTAAATGTCCGTACGAGCGACTTTATTGGTCGCTCGTACGGACATTTAAACTAATTGAACAGGGAGGGAGACCACTGGGATGTGCCGGGTAAGTTGCAGCATTGAGGTTTTAAAACCCCAATGCTGCAACTTACCGTGCAGATGCCACTGGTCACCCTCCCTGTTGAATTAGTTAAAGACCAGTGGCATCTGCAGGGTAAGTTGCAGCATTGAGGTTTTAAAACTAAGTTGCATTCAATTAGTTAAATGTCCGTACGGCACATCCCACTGGGTTAACGCTGCACTTTCGCTCTCAGGGAGCGATCAGGCAGCAGGGGGATGTTGTGTCAGGTCCCCACACTTGTGTGGGGACCCAATCAACACTCAACCCCCCTTTCCTGAAGCTGCATGTGGCAGCTGAAAACGGAATTGCAGGTTTTCCTGCAATCGCGTTTTCAGCCTACAGAATCACTCCTGGGCAGACAGCAGCAGCGCCCCCGCGATCACTGGCTGACAAACACCTAGGAGCCAGGACAAAATTCTGAGTCGCCATGGCGACCTGGCACCTGGGATTTGTCGAGCCCTGCAGCAAAAGGTGGGATGACTAGTGAGGTTTGGTTTGGGGGAACCCATACTTCACCATCACCACCAGCTGCGGCAGGTGACGGGCAAGTAGTAAGCTGCTGGCTCAGCAGCAAGAGGAACTGTAACACTGACATCGCTGTCAGTGTCAGAAAACTGACCTGCGTCAAAGTCTGACGCGGTGTCAGTCTCGCTACCATCAGAGGCAGATGCCAACACGGCATAAGCCTCTTCAGCAGTATACTGCTTCTTCATTATCAAAAAAACTAGCACTAGCTCCTAACGCAAACGAATACTAACTGGATATTTGGGGGAAGGGTACCTAAACTAGTACTGACAATTTTTTTAATCAAAAAAAGCAATAAAATAAAGATCAATCAAATGATCAAATAAGAAGATAAATTGAAAATAGCAATGGAATAATGAGATAACTGCTCAGTAACACACAAAGCAACCTCTCTCTCTCTGATACAAGATCAAAGTGAACGTTAGGAAGAGGTTGGGCTTTGTGGGGTCACTGACCAGTCATTTCTTGGGATGTGACCACTGTGATTGGTTTTCACAGCAATCACATAACTGTAATAACATATTGGATGATCCTGGTCTGCCTAAACTACCAAGGCAACCAGGATCAATGTGAGGGCTGATACCTGGGGATTAGTGACAAGCCCCCTGGGCTTGCCTAATCCTCCATCCAATCAGAACCCTCCTTTGGGGCATTGCAGGCTTGCCTCAATGAAGAGGCATCCTGGAATGCTGGGGGGGGAGGGGCGTGATGACGGACCAGTGATTTGAATGACTGGTCTGTCGTTTAACCCACAGATTGCTGCGATTCACAGTGAATCACAGCGATCGGGAGGTTGTGCAGCCCCCTCTGGGGCATTGCAGGAAGCATCCTGGAATGCCCCTTACCCGATTTGCATCGGGCTCGGGGGCGTGTTTAACAGACTTGTGATTTGCATTTTGGTTTGCCTGGATAGCCTCACTTGTGAGGCTATCCATGAAAACTGTGATGCCGTCGATCACGGCGAAAACGGCAAATAACGTTACCACATACATGCAGGGCATTGTCACTAACATGTTGCATCGTGACCCCGTACATGTACGTTGATTGACCTTAAGGGGTTAAATGTGCACAATATTAAGGAATTGTTTTTGTTTTGTAGTTATTGTATTTGATTTTTGGAAGGCTGTTAGGCGTTCTTCATGGTTGCTGTATCTGAAATCGGTACTAATTTTAATTTTGGTTTAACTATGGTATTTTGGTACTATATTTCCTGTAATTAGCAAATTTGGGAAGGAATCTCCACCTTCACAAGAATGCCTAATGTATATGTTCGAAGTGGAAATAAATATAGAGATATATGTCCAAAGAGGAATTGTTAGTAAATTTAATATATTTGAGAATGACTGTGTTCCGTAAAATTTTGAACAATGTAAGGAGCACATGTAGAATATTATTAAGAATTTCAATTAAAATGTTGGATTTTTGCATCTAAATTTTATATATTAAAGTGTAGTAGATATATAGAATAATCTACAGCTGATGGTGGTTCTATCTAGGATTCTGAATAAATAGCAAATCGATTTATTGGCTTGCTCGAAATTTGATATTTGATGTTTCTGGTGTGCTAGGAAGTGGATGCTGTTATCTGTTATGCGTTTGGCATTGCACATGATTTTGGACCTATTTGGCGGGTGGGAGACTTTTTGACGTCCGCTGGAAGACCGATCAAGAATGCAAAAGCTGTTCAATATCTTATGGATGCGTTGCTGATCCTGAAGGCATTAGGAATAATTAAGGCTCATGATAAAGCTGATGATCCAAGAGCTCAAGGTAATGAGTGTAAGGATAAAGAGGCTTAAGTAGCTGCACAGAAACCATTACAAGCATAAAGGCTGCTGCTGGCCCAAACAAAAGAAGGATTCGAGACACCAGTCACCCTAGATATACTAAAAAGCGTACAAAAGCAAGTAGGTATGGAAGAACGTGACTCATGGGTTCGACTTGGTGCTACAGAAGAAGATGGATTGTGGAAAAAGAACAACAAACTATGTTTGCCACGGTCATTATACCAAATGGTGGCACAGGTAAACTCATGGAAGAACTCATTGTTCTAAGATGACTATGATCAATTTGGTCCAGAAGGTTTGGATTGCTCCTGGAATTACAGTTGCTGCTGCTAATTTTATGCAGGGGTGCAATGATCTGTGCAAGGTATAATACAGGGAAAACTGTTAAGACACCCCAAAAGCATTTACCCAGGCCTTTATACCCATTTCAGCGATTGCAGATTGACTATATTCAGTTACCCAAATCTGGGGTATATTAATATGTAGGTTACAAGTGCCCCCAGACGGAAGTCTTTTGTCAGAAGTATATGAATATGTGTTGGTGTGTGTAGATATCTTTTCAGGTTGGCCTGAAATATTACAGGGGGACCATGTACTCTAAGCAGGTTAGGGTTCTTTGCACCGTCTGTGCCTTCTCTTTCTGATAGGTTTAAACGTGATACTGTCTCAAGTATAAGTGAGGATTGTATATCTGATTTGAGATTGTTATCTAGGTCAGAATATATGAGTCTTGGGATATCAATAGTTGGTTGGCGTGGTCTGGCATTCTACAATACTTGCACTATCAATGTTTTAGCCTGCGCTATGGTGAAGGGGTTAAATTATACATCAATGGCTTTAGAAGAAATGTTGTTAGATTTGAAAGGTACACAAGAAGCTGTGTTACATAATAGAGCAGCTATAGATTATTTTCTATTGAAATATAACCATGGTTGTGAATATTTTGCTGGTCTCTGTTGTTTTGATTTGACTGACCATTCTAAATCCATACAATACCATATACAAGCCCTCAGAAATTTTATCCAAGGGATGAAACAAGATGCGGATCAAGGATGGTGGGATTGGCTATTTGCATGGTTGCCCAATTGGGGATGGGTAAAGATTTTGCTAAGTAGTTTAATTGCTATACTAGGTATAAGTATATGTTTATGCTGTTGTATTCAGTGTATTCCTAATTTTTTAATAATTTGCTCGAATATATTTCGGCGCTCAGCAGTGCGCAGAGCAAGGGGACAGAGGCCTCGCGATCCCACCGCAGGGATAAAGGTAAGTGAACTTCAAAGGGGGGGGAGAGGGTAGATTGTGAGATGGGGGGGAGAGGGCAGGTAGTGAGGAGGGGTAGATAGGGAGAAGGGAGTGAGAAGGGGTAGATAGGGCAGAAGGGAGTGAGAAAGGGGTAGATAGGGCAGAAGGGGGTAGATAGGGCAGAAGGGAATGAGAAGGGGTAGATAGGGCAGAAGGGAATGAGAAGGGGTAGATAGGG
The DNA here is from genome assembly GCF_027358695.1 of Spea bombifrons. Taxonomy (NCBI): domain Eukaryota; kingdom Metazoa; phylum Chordata; class Amphibia; order Anura; family Pelobatidae; genus Spea; species Spea bombifrons. The sequence continues at coordinate 41,978,399 of NC_071089.1, forward strand.
CAGAAGGGAATGAGAAGGGGGTAGATAGGGAGAAGGGAAGGAGAAGGGATAGATAGGGAGACGGGAGGTAGATAGTGATAAAGGAGGGTAGCAAGAATATTGAAATAAAGAGTCAGAATGAGAGTGAGTGAATGGATTAATGTGTGGATGCATTGTGTAAATGAGTGAGAGAATAAATGAATTAATGTGTGAATGAATTCTGTGAATGGGTGAGTATAAATTAATGTGTGGATGAATTGTGTGAATGAGTGAGAGAAGTAATGAATTTGTGAGAATGCATTAATGGATATGTGTAAATAATTTGTGTGAAAGAGTAAAAGAATAAACGATTGTATGAATGAAAGTGAATTAGTGAGTGACTGTAAAAGTGTTTGTGTGAATCCTAGGTGTATAATTGATTTGTCAAAAAGGCAAATATGGTACAGACAGGGTGTTTAAGCATTGGGGACCAAGATGGTACAGGCAGGATATTTATGGGACAAATATGGCACAGGTGGCGTGTTTATGGGACAAAGATGGCATACGCTCGGCTGTTTGGGGACAATGTTGACTCATTCTGGGCTGTTTGGGGACAAAGATGGCACATCCTATGTGTGTGTAATTTGGGTGCTGGTCAGGTTCTATGTGGGCAGTGTGGATGCCAGGGCTGGCTTAGGGGTGTGCAACCTGTGATCTATGCCTGTAATTTAGGGGGTTTTATCTATAACTTTTAATGCTGAGATTTTATGTGAATTCCAATTGATCTATACCTGCAAAGCTGAGTTTTTGTGTTATTCAGTTAATCTTTATCTACTGTGCTATGTTTCCATACATTATTTATGTTAAGGACTGCAACAACTAATCAATAAAATCGATAATAATCGATAATGAAAATCGTAGTCAAGGATTTTCATTATCGATTAGTCAAATAAATTTTTATTGATTATAAAGAGTTTTTTTTCCAGAGCAAATGCTTCTAGTTCTCCTTCTAGAACCCGACCTCAAACAGAGATCGGATTATAACACTAGAATCCAGATCCCCCGCAGCACTGCAGGAGACCTGGATTCCCCTCCCTGTCAGCCGGTGGGTGTCCGTGCGTTGTGCACAGACAACCTCCGCCTCTCCCCTCCACTTCCGCTGGGGTGTACTTTAACTATTTACATGCACGTATTCTACCACCAGCCTTTGTCAAATTTTGTGGTAGTCATTTTTGTGTGTTTTTTTCCCACACACATTGTACTTAAGGTATGAATTTACAGACCTTAGTATATGTACAGTGAAGGAAAAAAATATTTGATTCCCTGCTGATTTTGTTCGTTTGCCCACTGACAAAGACATGATCAGTCTATAATTTTAACGGTAGGTTTATTTGAACAGTGAGAGACAGAACAACAACAAAAAATTCAGAATAACGCATTTCAAATAAATTATGAATTGATTTGCATTTTACTCAGTGAAATAAGTATTTGATCCCCTATCTCCCAGGTGTCTTTTATACAGGTAAAAAGCTGAAATTAGAAGCACTCCCTTAAAGGAAGTGCTCCTAATATCAGCTTGTTACCTATATAAAAGACATCTGTCCACAGAAGCAATCAATCAATCAGATTCCAAACGCTCCACCATGGCCAAGACCAAAGGGATTGTAGACCTACACAAGGCATGAATGGGCTACAAGGTGACAACAGTTGGTGTGATTATTCGCAAATGGAAGAAACACAAAATAACTGTCAATCTCCCTCGGTCTGGGCAAGATCTCACTTTGTGGAGTTTCAACGATCATGAGAACGGTGAGGAATCAGCCCAGAAATACACGGGGGGATTTCGTCAAGGCAGCTGGGACCATAGTCACCAAGAAAACAATTGGTAGCACACTACGCCGTGATAGACTGAAATCCTGCAGCGTCCGCAAGGTCCCCCTGCTCCAGAAAGCACATGTACAGGCCCATCTGAAGTCTGCCAATGAACATCTGAATGATTCAGAGGAGAACTGGGTTAAATAGTTACATAGTTCATAAGGTTGAAAGACCTAAGTCCATCAAGTTCAACCCTTCTACCTAACCTTCCTATTCTTGATCCAAAAGAACACAAAAAACCATAATTAAGCTACTTAATCTGCCATCAGGGGAAAAAAATTCCTTCTCAGAGGGTGACCTCTTATTCTTTGTATATTTCTGTTAATGAACAGGTCACTGAAGAGCTCTTTATATTGGCCCTGCATATATTTATATAATGTTATCATATCCCCTCTGAGATGCCGTTTTTCTAGCGTACATAATTCTAACTTTTTTAGTCTCTCTTCATAACTAGTATCTCCCAATCCCCTTATTACCGTATTTGCTCGATTATAAGACGACCCTGATTATAAGACGACCCCCCAAAATCAAAATATTAATTTAGGAAAAAAACAAAAAGCCTGAATATAAGACTACCCTATAGGAAAAAGTTTTACTAGTAAATATTAATTCATGTAAACTAATTTTCATATTTAATAAAAGCTATGATTGAGAAAAATATATTTTCTATTTCCTTTTATTTGCCAACCTGCCCCCCCAGTTATGCACATCTGCCCCCAGAAATGCCTTTTACCCCCCTATTTGCCACTCTGCCCCATGATGTGCCTTTTAACCCTCTATATGCCACTCTGCCTCCAGAAATGTCTTATACCCTCCTAAATGCCACTGTGCCCCATGATATGCCTTTTAACCCCCTATATGCCCCTCTGCCCCATGATATGCCTTTTAACCCCCTATATGCCACTCTGGCATATAGGGGGTTAAAGGCATATCATGGGGCTGAGGGGCATATAGGGGGTTAAAATGCATTTCTGGAGAAATATATATATATATATATATATATATATATATATATACTGCTAACAGCAATCACACTCCTATCAAGCCAAGGCAGCCAGTACATGCTGGAACCTGGAGATGATAGAAGTGTGATTACAGCCTCCCTATGCCATGCTACCACCCCCACCCCCCGTACACATTCATGCTATCACACACACACTCATTCAAAAACATTTAAATACTCATTCATTCTATTAATCACACATACACACACGCTCAAACCCCTCACCCACCCACCCCCTTACCTGAACTGCAGATCTCCCACTCGCAGACTTCTGCAGGGGCCCGGCTGTGCGAGCAACTTCTCTGGCCTCGCCCCCAGAGGAAGGAGGGGGGAGGTAGAGTTATGTGAGGACTGTGTTACCTTCCTGTTCTCCCGCTTCTAATAGCAGAGACGCTGCTCGCGATCAAAGCCCGGTAAGCAGCACAGCACCAGCAGAATGAGGTCTGATTAGAAGACGACCTCGATTATTAGACGAGGGGTATTTTTCAGAGCATTTGCTCTGGAAAAAACCTCGTCTTATAATCGAGCAAATACGGTAATTTCGTAGCCCTCCTTTGCACTTTTTCTAATTCCCTAATGTCTTTTTTAAGGAGCGGTGCCCAGAACTGTACCGGGTAGTCAAGGTGAGGTCTTACCAATGACCTTTTTATGCATGCCAAAACCTTATTGGCCCTTGCAGCTGCTTGCTGGCATTGCGCACTGTTGTCAAGTCTGTTGTCAACCGTTATTCCTAAATCCTTCTCATTGGTAGTTTCCCCCAAGGATATTCCATTTAAAGAATAGGTTGCATTTTTATTATTTTTTCCATAATGCATAACTTTGCATTTCGCTATATTGAACCTCATCTGCCACTTGCACGCCCAGTTCCCAACTCTGTCTAAATCTTCCTGCAAAGAAGAAACATCAAGATTAGTCTGAATTACCCGGTCTAATCAGCAAAATCTGTGACATGGTTCTCAATGCAGCTTGGGAGATCATTTATAAATGAATTAAAAAGAAGAGGACCGAGGACAGACCCCTGAGGCACTCCACTTAATACCTGCGTATAGGCTGAGAAACATCCATTTACAACAACCTCCTGCATTCTATCTTTTAGCCAATTTCTGATCCACATACAGACATTTGCCCCTAAGCCTATTTCTGTTAATTTATAGAGTAGCCTTTTATGCGGAACTGTATCAAATGACTTAGCAAAGTCCAGATAAATCACATCTACAGCCACCCCCAGGTCTATATTTTTACTTACTTCTTCATAGAATGCTAATAGGTTGGTTTGACAAGACCGGTCTATCACAAATCCATATTGACTTCTACTAATTGGATTATGGATCAAGATATGACCTTAAATGTATACCTTTAGCAACCCTTCAAATAATTTCCCCACTACCGATGATTAAGCTTACTGGCCTGTATTTGCCTGGTTGAGATTTTGATCTCTTTTTAAATATGGGCACAACATCTGCCTTGCGCCAATCTAATGGAACTATGCCCGAGCTTAAAGAATCCCTAAAGATTAGTAATAATGGTTGGGCCAGAATTAGGTTTAGCTCCTTCAATACCCTTGGGTGTATACCATCCGGTCCAGGAGCCTTGTCTACCTTAACAGTATTCAATTGGTTAAGCACTTTTTCTTGTGTCAGCCAATTCCATGTTTGCTGCAATGGTTTCTTAAAATTAGCCAGCAGGGGCTCCACCATTGGTTCTCTCTGTCCTCACTAAGCAAATTTCCAGTTTCAGATAATAACGTACCAACATTCTCGATCTCTAAATTTCTTGGGATTGCTTTTACAATAAGTTTCTCATTTTCTAGTTTAGCCATTTGAATCTCCTTTTTGCAGGCTTTGCTGGCATCTTTGTATGCCATAAATGATACTAACGACCCCTTGCTTTTATAATGCTTAAATGCCAATTGTTTATTCCTTATTTCCTGTTTTACTTTCCAGGTAAGCCACATTGGTTTTTATTTGTTTCTTTTACATTTGTTTCCCATAGGTATATATATTGGGATGTGTAACTTTGCAATGGGTGAAAGTGTTGTGGTCAGATGAGACTAAAATCGAGCTATTTGGCATCAACTCAACTCGCCGTGTTTGGAGTAGGAGGAAGAACACCATCCCCACCATCAAACATGGAGGTGGAAACATTATGCTTTAGTATAGCATAGTATAATAGGTTGAAAAAAGACTTCAGTCCATCAAGTTCAACCTTTCACACATACCTAGTTCTAAAGTTGATCCAAAAGAAGGCAAAAAAACCCTACTTGGGGCAATTACCAATTATGCCACAACAGGGAAAAAAATCCTTCTTGATTCCATAGCAGCAATCAGATTACTGGATCAACTTTCTAATACAACTGTCCATCTAGCAGTTCTAGCCCTTTATGTTATGGCCCTTTGGGGTTGTTCTTCTGTGAAGGGGACAGGACAACTTCACCACATCAAAGGGATGATGGATGTGGCCATGTACCTTCAAATCCTGGGTTAGAAACTCCTTCCCTCAGCCAGGGCATTGAAAATGGGTTGTGGGTGGGTATTGTAGCATGACAATGACCCAAAACACACAGCCAAGGCAACAAAGGAGTGGCTCAAGAAGAAGCACATTGAGGTCCTGGAGTGGCCTAGCCAGTCTCCAGACCTTAATCCCATAAAAAATCTATGGAGGGAGCTGAAGGTTCAAGTTGCTAAACGTCAGCCTCAAAACCTTAATGACTGTAAAGAGGAGTGGCTTCTGCTTGGCTTTTGTAGCTGCATTTAGCTTGGACAAACAAGCGACTCCTGTGCTGGGGTGAATTTCACTGCCATCTCCTAAGTGACATCTCTAAGTGATGAGTTACAAACAAGAAAGGAGTTAAAAAGCAAGAAGGAGGGTAAAGTATAAATCCTTATAATTCCATATATATATTTATATATATATATAGTGTCTTACATTAGTAGGCATGTTGGATAATGCCACTCAGTGCATGTCTTGCAAAATGTATGCACTCTTGGAGCGAGTTCCCCAGGTGCCATACCGCTGTTGCAGGTGTGAGCAGGTTGCTACTTTGGAATGTACTATACTAGATCAAAAGAGGCAACTGACAACACTAAGGGACACAGATAACATGGAAAGGAGCTTACTGCTTACGAAGCAGGCATTGGCTGGGGCCCATGCAGAGGGGGGGTGGAGATGGGGAAGAAGAGGTCTCGGGGGTAGAGAGCTGGGTTAGTTGTGTAAGGGGCAGCAGGGGCCGGAGAGCTAGGGAGGCTTGTTCTGGGCTAGATCACCCCAACATGTTTGCCAGTTTGTGTTAAGATGCTGGGGAGACCAGCTCAGAGTAAGTATTTCTGGGGCAGGCTGACTCTCCTAGCAGCCAGGAGAGTAGCCTCTCCAGCATAGCGGGGAGCCAGAAGGCTAGGCAGGTGCTGGTGGTAGGGGATTCAATTTTAAGGAAGGTTAGAGACTCTACAGCAGGGATGGACTGCACCTCAGCTGCAATGCTAGGGGAGAGGATGGCTAGAGGAATCGAGGATCTCTGTCCCTTCTAAAAAGTGAGTATCCTTGTAAATTAACTGACCAGTCATGCGTATCATCCCACCACTTGGTAATGATAGCTCCCCCATTTTGGTAGCTCTCCCATTTTGTTTGCCAAGCATTGATCTCCCTAAGCTCCCGCTGTGTCCCTGATGTAGCACGTGGTACTGGGAATATTCCAGAAAATATTACCGTATTTGCTTGATTATCAAATGTTCTGAAAAATACCCCTCATCTTATAATTAAGGCTGTCTTCTAATCAGACCTCAAATAGGACCAGGCTGCTTACCGGTGCTTTGGTCGCACAGTGTGCAAGCAGCGTCTCTCGTACCGGCCAGGAGAACAGGAACCTAGCAGAGTCACGTGAATGCACGTCACGTGCCTCTGCTCCCCTCCTTCTTCCTCTGGGGGCGGGACAAGAGAAGTTGCAGAGGGAAGAAGCCAGGCCCCTGCAGAAGTGTGCGAGTGAGAGATCTGCAGTTCAGGTAAGGGGTGGGGAGGGGTTATGAGCAAGTATGCGTGATTAAGGGAATGAATGAGTATTTAAATGTTTGTGAATAAGTGTGTGATAGCATGGATGTGTAGCATGGCATAGCGAGGCTGTAAACACACTCCTATCATGCCCAGGTTCCAGCATGTACTGGCTGCCTGGGCATGACAGGAGTGTGATTGCTGTTAGCAATCATATATGTATATATGCCTCCAGAAATGCCTTTTAACCCCTAAATGCCAGAGTGGCATATAGGGGTATAAGGCATATCATGGGGCAGAGTGGCATATAGAGGGTTAAAAGGCATATCATGAGGCAGAGTGGCATATAGGCGTAGAAGGCATTTCTCGGGGAAGAGTGGCAAGCCTAGGGACAGATGTGCATAACTGGGGGAGGGGCAGGTTGGCAAATAAAAGGAAATAAAAACAAAAAAAAATGTTTTCTCAATCATAGCTTTTATTAACCCCTTCAATCCCAGGGGTTTTTGGTACCTCAAAGCCCGGAGCAATTTTGCCATTTTTGCGCTATGTCGGTTCAGCGATTATTCTCTTTTCCTGTGAATAGTGTACCCATGTAAACTATATATTGTTTTTTCAAGGAGAGATATAGCTTTCTTTTGATACCATAGTTGGATGATTAGCTGAAAATTTAGAATTAGAAATTTAGTAAAAACTAGCAAAAATTTGAAAAAAACCTAAGTTTTTTAAAATTTTCCCTCTGAATCCTCACAAAATTAGGTAAAGTGACAGAAAATTCAGATTCTTCAATTCAGGTGTCCTGATTTCAGAAATACCTAATTTATATAGATTTTACATACTATAAGGTGTACATTACTTTATACAAAGCCGTTAAATTTTTACATTAGGTATGATGGGACTGCAACTCTAATTTTAAACAAATAAAACAAAAACACCCACAAAGGTATATATTTCTGTGAAGCAGACAATCCAGGCTATCCTATCAGGGGTATTTGGGCATTCTACATGCAGGTATTTGGCCACCAATCACTGTCAAAGGTGGCCACAGAAATTAGTTCCTGCACTTTTTTCACTAATGCATCTTAGTATTTTGTAGTATTCTTAGGATTTTTTGTACAGGGCATATGTTACGGCAGAGAAATCTATCCTAAATTGTTCAGCCGCCTCTCCTGATTATGGAAATACCCAACATGCCTAGTTTTTTGTGGTTGTCTGGACTTTACAGAGCACAAACGGGATCATGCGTGTTATAGATTCCAAACGTGAAATGTTCACATTTTGCTTTAGTAGACCTATGTTTCATTTGGGCCTGCTTAGCACCCCCTAATTATAAATACCCCCATAAAAGTATATATTTCTGTAAAGCAGACAACCCAGAGTATCTCATCAAGAGAAGTTGGACAATTTTCATGCAACCATTTGGCCGCCAATCACTGCCAAAGTCAGTCGTTGCTCTAATTTCCTGAACTTTTTTCACCAACACTTCTGTGTTGCTGAGAATTTTTGGCACAGGGTATGTGTTACGGCAGAGAAATCCAGCCTAAAGTGTTCAGCCACCTCTCCTGATTATGAAAATACCCCACATGCCTAGTTTTTTTTGTGGTTTTCTGGACATTACAGGGCACAAATGGGACCATGCGTGTTATTGATTCCAAACGTGAAATTTTCACATTTTGCTTTAGTAGACCTATGTTTCATTTGGGCCTGTTTAGCACCTCCCTAATTATAAATACCTCCATAAAAAAATATATTTCTGTAAAGCAGACAACCCAGAGTATCTCATCAAGAGCATTTGGACAATTTCCATACAACCATTTGGCCGCCAATCACTGCCAAAGTCAGCCGTTGCTCTAATTTCCTGCACTTTTTTCACCAACACTTCTGTGTTGCTGAGGATTTTTGGCACAAGGTATGTGTTACAGCAGAGTAATCCAGCCTAAAGTGTTCAGCCGCCTCTCCTGATTACGGAAATACCCCACATGCCTAGTTTTTTTGGTGGTTTTCTGGACATTACAGGGCACCCACCAAACTAAACCCAAATTTAATAATGGATTAAGGACCCCCCACCTGCCCTTAACTTTGTCATTAATACTGGGCTTAAATTTATATGCAAACCCTAAACTAAAGCCCAGTATTAAGGAAGCTGTGCATGATGACAGTAGTAATGTGGAGACACTGTGGGTAGAGATTAGCCTAGATAGTAAAATGAGTCGCACGCTACTTGTAACACCTACAATGCTACAAGCCACCAAACATTAGTAATGAGGGGGAAGATCAGCTGCTATTTCAAATTGAAAAGGCTGCAAATAGGAATGAAGTTTTAATCAAGGGAGATTTTAATGACCCAGATATAGATTGGAATAGTGGTACTAGTTCTAAGGGCAGCAAGTTTCTAAACCTGCTAAATGACCAATTTATGTAGCAATTAGTAGAGACCCCAACCAGAATGGATGCCTGTTTGGATCTGGTAATAACTAACAATGAGAAACTTATCTCAAACCTCAAAGTAAGAAAACACTTGGGGAACAGTGACCGTAACATGGTTTCATTTCAGATTAATTCCAAAAAGCTAATGGGTAACAACTCTAACAAAACACTTAATTTCAGAAGGGCAAACTTTGACAGGTTAAGGTCGCCTATGGAATGTATAGACTGGGAATCAATTGTTCTCTGGGCTAAACACAGAGGACAAATGGAATACCTTTAAGCACATATTGCAAAATTACACATCCCAATATATACCTATGGGAAACAAATACAAAAGAAGCAAATCAAAACCAATGTGGCTTACCTGGAAAGTAAAACAGAAAATAAGGAATAAACAAATGGCATTTAAGCATTATAAAAGCTATGGCATACAAAGATGCCAACAAAGCCTGCAAAAATGCGATTAAAATGGCTAAATTGGAAAATGAGAAACTAATTGCCAAGGAGAGTAAAACCAATCCCAAGAAATTTGTTAAGTATGTAAATGGAAAAAAAAATAAAAGGTAGAGAACGTTGGCCCCTTATTATCTGAAACCGAGAATTTGGTTAGTGAGGACAGGGAGAAAGCCGACATCTTAAATACTTTTTTTTCTTCTGTTTATACCAATGAAGAACCAATGACGGAACCCGCGCTGGCTAAATTTAAGGAACCATTACAGCAAACATGGGATTGGCTGATGCAAGAAAAAGTGCTCAAGCAATTGAATACTGTTATCAGCTAAGCCTAATTCTGGCCCAACCATTATTACTGATTTTTAGGGATTCCTTCAGTTCAGGCATAGTTCCATTAGATTGGTGCAAGGCAGATGTTGTGCCCATATTTAAAAAGGGATTAAAATCTCTACCGGACAATTACAGGCAAGTAAACTTAACATCGGGAAATTATTTGAAGGGTTGCTAAAGGTATATATTCAAGAACATATCTTGATCCATAATCCAATTAGTAGAAGCCAACATGGATTTGTGAAAGATTGTCACACCAACCTATTAGCATTCTGTAAAGAAGTTAGTAAAAATATAGACCTGGATGTGGCTGTACATGTGATTTATCTGGATTTAGCTAAGGGGCAAATATCTGTATTTGGATTGGAAATTGGCTAAAAGATAGAATGCAGAGAGTTGTAAATGGATGTTTCTCAAACTGCACGCAGGTATTAAGTGGAGTGGCTCAGGGGTCTGTCCTGGGTCCTCTTCTTTTTAATTTTTTTATAAATGATCTCCCAAGATGCATTGAGAGCAGGGCCGGACCGGCCCACCGGGATACCGGGAAATTTCCCGGTGGGCCGGAAGGTCCGTGGGCTGGGCGGCCGGCAGACTAACCATGAAGACAGCCGCTGAGCGGCTGCAAATGGCATTGAACGCCTCCCTCGGTGCCAGGGGTGGGCTGGGCAGGGGGATAATTGCCCCCCAGGCTGCCCGAAATCTAATCAAAGCGGCCGGTGGGTGCTGATGCGGCCGGCCGGCATCAGCACCCAGCAACCGTGTGCGATGGCCGTCTAGTGATGGGAGCAGTGTGAGGGGTGAAAGCTCCACCCCCTCGCACTGACCTTTCACCCCTCACGCTGCTCCCATCACTATGCAGCCATTAGACTGCCGAGAATGTAATCTAAATGGCCAGTGCATGCTGATGCCGCCCCCTCGCACTCAGACTGCTGCAGCACCGGATGACAGGTCAATGGCATCCTGTCAGCATAGAGGAGAACAGTGTGCAGCTACCAGGAAGTCAAGAGAAGTAGAAGGTGAGTAAAATAATGTATTTTTGTACTGTATAATGTTTTTTGTATTTGTTAATTTGTTAAAAACAAAAAAAATCGGCATGTGTGTGTATGTAAGTGTGTCCCCCTATATGCCACTCTGCCTCCAGAAATGCCTTATACCCCCCTATATGCCACTCTGTCCCATGATATGCCTTTTAACCCCCTATATGCCAGAGTTGCATATAGGGGTATAAGGCATTTCTGGATGCAGAGTGACATATAGGGGGTCAAAAGGCGTATCTGGAGGCAGAGTGGCATAAAGGGGGTTAAAAGGTATATCATGGGGCAAAGGAGCATATAGGAGGGTATAAAGCATATCGGGGAGGCAGAATGGCATATAGGGGGCATAAGGCTATTCTGGAGGCAGAGTGCCCCATGATATGCCTTTTAACCCCCTTCATGCCACTCTGCCTCCAGAAATGCCTTATACCCACTATATGCCACTCTGTCCCATGATACGCCTTTTAACCCCCTATATGGCAGAGTGGCATATAGGGGGTTAGAAGGCATATCATGGGACAGAGTGGCATATATTATTTTTTATTTAATATGGCAAGCTGGATCGGCTTGCCATATAAAGTAAACAAAAATGTCCCATGATATGCCTTTTAACCTCCTATATGGCAGAGTGGCATATAGGGGGTTAGAAGGCATATCATGGGACAGAGTGGCATATAGGAGGGTTGAGGCATATCAGGGAGGCAGAGTGGCATATAGGGGGGTATAATACTTTTCTGGAGGCAGAGTGCCCCATGATATGCCTTTTAACCCCCTTTATGCCACTCTGCCTCCAGAAATGCCTTATACCCACTATATGCCACTCTGTCCCATGATATGCCTTTTAACCCCCTATATGGCAGAGTGGCATATAGGGGGTTAGAAGGCATATCATGGGACAGAGTGGCATATAGGGGTATAAGGCATTTCTGGGTGCAGAGTGACATATAGGGGGTCAAAAGGCATATCTGGAGGTGGAGTGGAAAAAAGGGGGTTAAAAGGCATATCACGGGGCAGAGGGGCATATAGGAGGGTTGAGGCATATCAGGGAGGCAGAGTGGCATATGGGGGGTATAAGGCATTTCTGGAGGCAGAGTGACATAGGGAGTAAAAGGCATTTCTGGAGGCAGAGTGGCATATAGGGGATTAAAAGGCATATTATGGGACAGAGTGGCATATAGGAGGGTATAAAGCATATTAGGGAGGCAGAGTGGCATATGGGGGGGCATAAGGCTTTTCTGGAGGCAGAGTGCCCCATGATATGCCTTTTAACCCCCTTCATGCCACTCTGCCTCCAGGAATGCCTTATACCCACTATATGCCACTCTGTCCCATGATATGCCTTTTAACCCCCTATATTGCAGAGTGGCCTATAGGGGGTTAGAAGGCATATCATGGGACAGAGTGGCCTATAGGGGTATAAGGCATTTCTGGAGGCAGAGTGGCATATAGGGGGTTAGAAGGCATATCAGGGGGGCAGAGTGGCAAGCCTGGGGGCAGAGGTGCATAACTCGGGGGTAGGTTGTCAAATGAAAGGAAATAAAAACCAAACATGTCTCAATCATAGCTTTTATTAAATATGGAAAAAAATAGTCTACATGAATTAATAAAGAAATAAAAGTTTCTTACCAGAATATCGTGAAGAATAATGTGATTAGGGCTGAAACAACTAATCGATAAAATCGATAATTGTCAACGATTTTCATTATCGATTAATCGGATCGATTTTTATCTATTATAAAAAGAGTTTTTTTTCAGAGCAAATGCTCTGAAAAACTCCTCTCCTTATATAATCCGACCTCAAACAGCGATCAGATTATAACACCGGAATCCAGATCCCCTGCGACGCTGCAGGGGACCTGGATTCCCCTCACAGTCGGCCGGTCTCTCACTTCCGTCTCTCTCCCCCTCCCATCTGCCTCCTCCCCCTCCCATACATCACTCTGCCTCTCTACCCAGCACCGTTACTGAAGGCACTTTCCCTGCAGCTTCATAGAAGCCTCAGTGTAAGTGAAGGTGAGTAACGGAGAATCATCCTCTCGGTCATCCGGTGGGGGTCTGCATCGCACAGACAGACTCCGTTACTGCCCTTCACTTACACTGTGGCTTCTATGAAGCTGCAGTGAAAGTGCCTTCAGTAACGGAGCCGGGTAGAGAGGCAGAGCGGTGCATGAGAGGGGTGAGGAGTCAGAGGGGTGTATGGGAGCCACCCTCCAATACACCACTCTGGCTCCTCCCCCTCTCATACGCCACTCTGCCTCTCTACCCGGCTCCCTGGTGTCTTGTCAGAAACGGAGGTTCACAGGAGGCAGAGTGGAGTATGGGAGGGGGGAGGAGGCAGAGTGGAGTATGGGAGGGGGGAGGAGGCAAAGTGGAGTATGGGAGGGGGGAGGAGGCAAAGTGGAGTATGGGAGGGGGGAGGAGGCAAAGTGATGTATGGGAGGGGGAGGAGCCAATGTGATGTATGGGAGGGGGAGGAGGCAGAGTGGAGTATGGGAGGAGTGGAGTATGGGAGGGGGAGGAGCCAGAGTGGTGTATGGGAGGGGGAGGAGCCAGAGTAGTGTAGGGGAGGAGCCAGAGTGGAGTATGGGAGGGGGAGGAGGCAGAGTGGAGTATGGGAGGAGCCAGAGTGGAGTATGGGAGGGGGAGGAGCCAGAGTGGTGCATGGGAGGAGGCAGAGTGGAGTATGGGAGGGGGAGGAGCCAAAGTGATGTATGGGAGGGGAGGAGGCAGAGTGGTATATGGGAGGGGGAGGAGGCAAAGTGATGTATGGGAGGGGAGGAGCCAAAGTGATGTATGGGCGGGGGAGGATGCAGAGTGGTGTATGGGAGGGGGTGGAGGCAGAGTGGAGTATGAGCGGGGGGAGGAGCCAGAGTGGTGTATGGGAGGGGGAGGAGCCAGAGAGGTGTATGGGAGGGGGAGGAGCCAGAGTGGTGTATGGGAGGGGGAGGAGCCAGAGTGGTGTATGGGTGAGTTATAGTGGTGTATGGGGGGTATTATGAATTTTTAGGGCATATAGGGGGTATAAGGTATATGGATACTAGGCATATCAGGGGGGCATAAACATATCTGGGGGTAAAAGGTATATCAGGGGGCTCAGTGGCATATAGGGGGTATAAGACATATCGATATTAGGCATATCAGGGGGCATAAAACAAATCTGGGGGTAAAAGGTATATCAGGGGGCTCAGTTGCATATCACTGGCATATAAGGAGTATAAGGCATATCAGGGGGCACAGTGGCATATCAGGTGGCACAGTGGAATCTGGCGTATAAGGCATATATGGGGGCAGAGTGGCAAGCTGGGGGTCAGATGTGCATAACTGGGGGCAGTTTGGTAAATAAAAAAATTTAAACAAGGCTTTTTTCTCAGTTCTTATTAAATATGAAAAATAGTTAACATATGAATTAATATTTACTAATAACTTTGTATTAAAACCTAGTTTGAGAAACACCGTGTTTGGGTTCTTGTAGCTTTTATTATTATGTCGGTAAAATAAGAAGGTGAATAGAGATAGGCCATTGCAATAAAGAGATGAAAGTGTAAATTGTACGTTTTTTATTGCAATTTTTCTTCAATTTAAAATAATGTATTTTTTTATCCGATTAATCGATTAATCGACAAAATAATCGGCCAACTAATCGATTATTAAAATAATCGTTAGTTGCAGCCCTAAATGTGATCAGTGTTTTGTTCCACTGAATAAAATGGAACTCTTTCATCTAAAAATGTTCGCAGTAGTAAATGTTTTGATCCCATTATGTGTAATGTATTTCATTTATTAGGGCCTTTTAACACTTTTGCTTTCTGGCATTTTAATACAAATAATGAGATAAAAAGAATGGCACATAGTGTGACTCGGGTGTGTATAAGGGGTGCGTGTGGGTATAAGAGCATCACCGTGAGATAAACTATATGGGGCTGGTCTCCAAATTTTTCCAGGGCTGCTTTTCAGTCCCAGTCCGGCCCTGATTGAGAGCCATGTCACAGCTTTTGCTGATGACACAAAATTAGGCAGGGTAATTCAGACTAATTTGCATGTTTCTTCTTTGCAGGAAGATTTAGACAGAGTTGGGGACTGGGCGTGCAAGTGGCAGATGAGGTTCAACATAGAGAAATGCAAAGTAATACATTATGGTAAAAATAATAAAAATGCAACCTATTCTATAAATTCAATATCCTTGGGGAAAACTACCAATGAGAAGGATTTAGGAATAATGGTAGACAAAAGACTTGACAATAGTGCGCAATGCAAGCAAGCAGCTGCAAGGGCCAATAAGGTTTTGGCATGCGTAAAAAGAGGTATTGATTCACGGGAGGAGGATATCATCTTGCCTCTTTACAGGTCAATGGTAAGACCTCACCTTGAATATGCGGTACAATTCTGGGCACTGGTCCTTAAAAATGATATTATGGAATTAGAAAAAAGTGCAAAGGAGGGCTACAAAATTAATAAGGGGATTGGGAGATACTAGTTATGAAGAGAGACTAAAAAAGTTAATTATATACACTAGAAAAACGGCATCTTAGAGGGGATATTATAACATATAAACATATGCAGGGCCAATATGAAGAGCTCTTCAGTGAGCTGTTCATTAACAGAAATGTACAAAGAACGAAAGGTCACCCTCTGAGACTGGAAGAGCAGAGATTTCATAGATGACAAAGGAAGGGAATTCACTGCGAAGAGAGCTGGTGTTATCAAATACATTAGATGCCTTCAAAGGGGCTCTGGATATTTTTTTTTAGAAAGGCATGACATACAGGGATATAAATAGAATTAATATTTTAGAGCTTCTTGATCTAAGATGTGTGAAAGCCTGGTGGCCAACTACAAGAAACGTGGGTTTGGCCACCAAGTACTAGGTTATGTTTTGCAAAGGGGTGAAATACTGTATTTGCTTGATTATAAGACCCTAATTATAAGACTACCCCCAAAGTTTCAATATTCTTTAAGAAAAAAAAGAAAAAACCTGAATATAAGACTACCCTATAAGAAAAAAGTTTTATTAGTAAATATTAATTCACATCATTTTAATGCAAACTACGATTGAGGAGAAAAATGCATTTTTTGTTTTTATTTCCTTTTATTTGCCACTCTGTCCCCCAGTTATGCACATCTGCCCCACGGCTTGCCACTCTGCCCCCAGATATGCCTTATACTCCCTATATGCCACTCTGCCCCCCCCAGATACGCCTTATAGCCCCTATATGTCACTCTGCCTCCCCTGACATGCCTTATACCCCCTATATGCCACTCTGCCCCCAGATATGACCTATAGCCCCCTATATGCCACTCTGCCTTCCTGATATCCCTTATTCCCCTTTATATGCCCCCCCCAATTTACCGACGGATCCCTAGACTTCTCCTCCGTGCTCCAGTCTCCCTGGTGTCAAGTGGGGGCACCCGGTGGATGTCTGCATGATGCTAGCCGTGACTTCTATGATTGAGCACCGGAAGGTGAGGTCACGCCGGAAGCTCGGTCATAGAAGGCATGTGTTGTCCTTGAGCCACGGCCTCCTGGTTTATTTACATTGACACAGGGCAAAACATCTTGCACGTAGACTGTGTTTTCAAAATAAGGGACTTACCAAACTGGTAGTGGAACAGGGATCAGAAGGCCATCTGGTGTCCCAGTAATAATTGTACTCCAACTTAGCGACCCTCACGTGTGCACAAACACAGCACTACTCCCCCTTAACAGGGTAAAATTGTTAAACTGCCTGGCAGCAGAAGTGATAAGCCTCCAGAGTGAGAATCAACTCTGTTCCCAAAGGATCAGAATTTGTTAATATGTGATTATTTTGATTATATTCCTGATTATACTTGTTTCAGTTGTGAATATGGTTTTATGTATGATTTACTGTATATTGTACACCAATCTGCCATAACATTATGACCACTGCCAGGTTAAGTGAAAAAACACTGATAATCAGTGGGTGGGTTCTATTAGTAAGCAAGTGAACATTTCGTTATCAAAGTTGATGTGTTACAAGCAGGAAAAGAGGGCAAGCGTAAGTATCTGAGCGACTTTGACAAGGGTCAAATTGTGATTGTTAGATGACTGGGTCAGAGCATCTCCAAAACTGCAGCTCTTGTGGGATGTTCCCAACTGCAGCGGTCAGTATCAAAAGTGGTCCAAGGAAGGAAAAGCGACGAACCTGTGACATGGCAGGACAAGGTTAATTGATGTACATAGGGGTGAAGACTAGCCTGTGTGGTCAGGTTGCTGAAAACGTTAATCGCAGTGTGTTGTGTATGAGGCTGTGTAGCAGCAGACCAGTCAGGATGCCCATGCGGACCCCTGTCCACTGCTGAAAGCATCTACAACAGGCACGTGTGCATAAGAACTGGACCACAGTGCGATGGAAGAAGATGGCCGATCTGATGAATCACAATTTTTTTTACATCACATGGATGGCCGGGTGCATTTGCACCGCTTACTTTGAAAACACATGGCACCAGGATGCATATATGGAGGCCCATCCTTGTAACTTACAGGACTTAAAAGATCTGCTGCTAATGTCTTGGTGCCAGATACCAGAGCACACCTCCAGAGGTCTAGTGACCTCACAATATTAGGCAGGTGGTCATAATTTTATGGCTGTTATAACTGTGACAAGGTCCTGCTCATATGTGAATCTTGTTCTTAAATTATTATTATCTTCCGTTCTATATATATATATATATATATATATATATATATATTTGTAATTTTTTTTGTAATCTCCCATTTTAGGAAGATTATTGGGACTGCATGTTTATACTAAAACAATCCTCGTATTAGGCAGAACTTAAATTCTTGGTGCACGAGCAGGACTCCACCCAATCCAAAAAAACTAAATGAAATAACTCAGTGAATTGATTTGATGAAATAAACACGTCAATTCACTAAGTGGTGAGCTATGTTGTTTCATTTTAATTTTGCAATTTTACGCTTGCGGATGGAGCTTATTTACCGGAGTATTATTTTATAACAGGGACTGGATTAGCTACTTATATTTCGCTGGCCAGAGTATGAGAAAGGCCTAAAGTCCGAGTAAGACTCCCTGATTTGTTTTACAATGTCATATACAGTGTTAATATTCAGCAGGAACGAGAGTGAGAGACAGAGAGAGTGAGAGACAGAGAGAGTGAGAGAGAGAGAGAGAGAGAAGTGAGAATACACTTTTTAAAAGTTTTACCTAACTAAATTAATTATACTTAAATGTTTAATTTATTTATTTTAATCTATTTTCAATTAATGTTTTCTAGTGCCTTATCACCGTCTCACTTATTTATATTTCTTCATTAACCTTACCTGCCAAGCTCTTTCTGGACAGCTTGTTTCACTGTTGTTATCAGCTCAGTCAGACCTAAGGTTAAAAAGATGACTATTATATTGTATCCCTTTGTGTGTCCATTCCTCGCAAAATATTAAAGGGACAGTCTAATGTCCCTGACATCCCATGTAAAAAAAATATTTAAAAAAATACTGTATTTGCTCGATTATAAGACAAGGTTTTTTTCAGCGCAAATGCTCTGAAAAATATCCCTCGTCTTAATTTGAGGTCGTCTTCTAATCAGATATGGGGGTATACGGCATTTCTGGGGGGCAGACATGCATAACTTGGGCGGGAAAATAAAAACAAAAAAATCATTTTTTTTAATCATAGTTTTTATTAAATATCAAAAAATTGTTTATATGTGAAATAATATTTACTAGTAAAACTTTTTTCTTATAGGGTCATGTTATATTTAGGTTTTTTCTTTTTTTCCTAAATTAATATTCAAATTTTGGGGGGTCATCTTATAATTCAGCAAATACGGTAGATTTAAAAACATCAATGGCAGCACTCTCCACACATGCGCACTGGGATCTGAAAAGACCCTTGTCCCCAAGCAGGCACTGAGGCTGTCTGGAGGTGAGTATATCACAAGCAGGAAGATATGTTTTGGCCGAACACACCTCCTGCAAGGCAATAAGCTGTAGGATGTGAAAAGGGACAAATTCATATAGGTGAGTCTGGAGAATCCTCCTGGGCATTTAAAAAATGGATCACATAAAAAATGTAAAGGACCAAAAGGCTAAAAAAATGTATAATTAAATCCTACCATCTCCAAGGAGGTGTTGGATACTGGACAGATATTGTTGTTGCACCTCAGGGGAAGCTTGAACTGCCTGGAAATAAAATCAATGCTCAATTAAATGATGTAATTCAGCATATATTCAGCATTTATACCTAAAGTACAATTTGTGTGAAAAGAAGCACAAAATAAATTATTACCATAAAGTTTGACAAAGGTTGGCAGTAAAATTAGTGGTTGGAAAGTGTTACAAAACCAGCCTTTGGAGTATCTCGTTTACAAAAATATATGGTTTGATGGGGGTAAATTGAATTGGTCGGCTTCAAAGATGTTCCAAATAGGACACGTGGACAGGATTACTACTTGTACTTATTCCCCTATAACTTGCAAAAAAAAAAAAAAAAAAAAAAGGGTATTTCTAGACTGATAGTAGAATCTATTTAGCAGGTTGGTTATTAGCTTTTTTTTTTTTTTTTTTTTTTTTTTTAGATGAGTAAAGGTGCTTTTTTAAAAATTTACACCATATATTTTTTTTTTAAATAAGAAATTGGATTAAATGATAAAAAATGGTATCTGAAGAAAGCCCTTCTTGTTCTGAACAAAAAAATGTTAAAACAGCCTCAGTCACGAAAGGTACAAAAAAAAATCCTATGTGAACCTGTTCCCTAACCAATATGAGACTTTTAGTTTTGTGAGTGAGAAGGGTGGTATTTAGGTTGCTGTGACTGATTGATGCGGCACATATATGCACCTGACCTCTGCTTCTGAAGCAAGTAGCCTACCAGGACAAATCTGTCCAATGGGTCTTTGTGGAGTGTATCTTCCTGTCTAAGTCTTTGTGAAAGAGGATCACTACCCCCTTAATTCATCCAGGATTATAAGTAGCAATCCCCTTCTACACCCAAACCAGCTGTTTTAGATGTTCCTTTACAACCGTTGGGTTAGATATCCCCTTGACATTCCATAAAACCAGTTTAAGGGGGGGGCAAAACAGAGACCCCGTAAAGTTACTACACCCTACGGAACTATGGGGGACAAAAAACAAATGGGTTATTGACAGTGTAAATTAATCTACTGGATGACAGGGACAGCACCCAGCAAGGAGGCATCTGCCCTAGAATCAATTTCTGTGGAAGGGGCCAAGGAACAGTTGTCCAGAGTTGAGGGAGTGCTATCAACAACATACCTCCCTGCACAGGAAACATTATGAGCCCCTCACTAGTCTGAAATAGTGGGGGCAAACGAACAAGTGGGAATTTAAACCCAGAACACTAAAGAAATAAAGGGCGCGGTAGCGGCGGCAGTCGTCGTTTCGGGGCCCCGGGGTGGGTACCAAGCGGTCACCCTTCATCCATTACCTCTGCATCCTTTCTTACTGGCTTATTCTGGTTCCTTCTGCTTTCTTTCTCCTTTTTAGTCGCGTTTCCACAGATCGGCGCCTTACTGGTTCTCAGCAGCGCTTCTTGTCGTTGGCCATCTTGGCCGGCTAGTGAGATCTCGCCTCGCGAGATCCGGCCCCCATCTTAGTTCTCTCTCATTTCGCGGCCATATTGGTGTTCCTTCTTAGCTTGTTTCTACCGCGGCGGTCATCTTGTGGATGGCAAGCGGCTCTCGCGTGTTCTCTAGAGTTCCGGTCGCCATCTTTATTGTATTCACGGCGGTTTTTCCTTGCAATATCGCTCCGTACTTCAGCTACTACACGTGGAGTTCACTTTGCTCTTTCCTGCCGGCTTGGGTGAGCCCCTACTGCATTGCTGACTTATTTGAGCCTCTGGGTGAGCCCCTATTATATTTACAGAATTTGTTTTTCCCAAAAATTTGGCTCTGTGATCTGGTCCAGGCTGAGTCCCTCGATATATATATTTATATATATAGCCTAGGTGAGCCCTATTTGCTCTCTCTGCAATGTTCATCCCAGGATGCCTTCATGGCCTGGTTGGAGGAAAAATTTTCAACTTCTGTGGAATCCTTTTTCTCAAAAATGTCGGCCAATCTGCCTCAGGGACAGCCTCCTTCAACGTCAAAAACCCACTCCCCCCCCTCAGAGTCTGACTCTGAGAAGTCTGAAGGGGAGGCTTCTGGCTCCAAGCGCCCATGGAAAGGAAGCAGTGTTTCAGCTGGCAAGGGTAAGGCACCCGCCAAGCGCCCTAAAACCTCGGACAACCCCCTACATGACCCTCTGTCCATAGTGGACGAATGGAGAGCGGATTCATCTAATGAATCAGAGGCATCTATTAATCTGGCTTCGTCCAGAGATTTGGACTCACGTCTCATCCGTGAGTATTTGGTGGCTGAGCCCCACCTAGCGGACCCCCACCATGCCCTGGGTGAGTCTTTGACCCCACATGCGGCCTCTACCTCGGCAGACCTCCCGGTCCGCGACCCTACGGGATCCGTTCTCTTCGACCCCACCACCATTCGCCCCCTGAACATATAGCCCTTTATCTTCAGAAATGGCTGCGAAAGCCGCTTCCCAAGGATGTCCGTAATAAACTCAGGGCAGAATGCCCTCGCCTCTGCATACCTGACAAGGTGGCGCTCACCCCTGACTTTGAACCCAATGTGGTCGCATTATTGTCCCTTAACAAACGGGATCCTAGAAAGGGGCTGGAAATGGGGCTTAAGTCGGCCCAGGACAAGCTCCTAGACCTGGTGGGTCCTGTCACCCAGATCCTATCTTTAGCGGACAGAGCGTTTCTGCAGGCTAAGCCTCTCGACCCCAAGATTATCCGGGATTGGGCCCTAAGAGTAGTTTGCCTCCTGGGTAATGCTAATGTGGCCATAGCCACGGAACGCAGCAAGGCGGCTCTTCTCCGCATGGACCCCAGGCTAGCCGAACTAGGCACTAAAGATTTAGGCGCAGCCGCCAACGGCTAACTTTTCGGAGATGCCTTCGTTAAGGAACTCAGTCGCCATGTATCGCTTTTGACGTCTTGGAATAAGGCTAAACTGTTTATGAAGAGGGTCTTTCAACCTAACCCTCATTTTTCTGGCAGGGCTGGTCGACAGCTGTACCTCCTTCCAAGGCCCCCGGAATTTTCCTCAAAACCAGTCGTCCTACAGGGCTCCATTCCAACAACGGTCCTACACCCCACGAGGAGGAGGTAGAGGCGCTTCCGGCTTCCCTAGAGGACGCTCCGGCTTCGGTAACAGTTTCTCTTGTCTTTCTTTCCCTCTTTGGGTTGGGGGCAGAATATCCTGTTTTTTCCACAACTGGGAGTGGATTTCGTCAGACCCTTGGATCCTCCAAACCGTCCAGGGTTTTAGGATAGATTTCGTCTTCCCTCCCTTTCAGATTCACAGACCAACTCCACCGCGCCGATCTTTAGCAGACCTAGCGCTTATAGACTCGGAGCTTCGCTCCCTACGCGACAAAGGGGCTATCCAGCGGACACAGGAACCCATTGGTTTCCTCAGCTCCATTTTTCTGGTCAGGAAACGATCCGGCGATTTCTGCCCGGTCATCAATCTCCGCTCCCTCAACTCCTTTGTGGTTTATCAACACTTCAAAATGGAGGGGATCCATCTATTACGAGACCTTATGGTAGAGGGCGACGGGTTCACCAGACTAGACCTTACGGACGCCTACCTTTCCGTTCCCATTCACCCGGATCACAGACGTTTCCTTCAATTCCGTTGGGGCCATCAAGGCTCTTCCCTTCGGTCTAAGTTCAGCCCCCTGGTGCTTTACCATGCTCCTGAAACCAGTGATGGCCTTGTTCCGATCCAGGGGTATCAGATGCATCGTCTATCTAGACGATATTCTGCTCTTCTCCGACACTCTGCAGCGCATAAAAGCCCATCACCTGCTCAGGACACCGTCTTACGACCAGGCGATTTCGCTGACCTCCGAGGTTCGCCATGCGCTCCAGAGGTGGCTTCGCCACATGGAGGCGTGGAATGGTCGGGCGATCTTCGGCTCTCAGCCGGACTTCATCCTAGAATTCGATGCCAGTCTGTTGGGTTGGGGCGCAGCATCCGAGTCCGGGGCAACCGGAGGTCATTGGTTCCCGGAAGAGAGCCTTCTCCACATCAACTGTCTCGAGTTGATTGCGGGCTCATTTGCTATCAAGAGCCTGGCCAAGGATTGCTCGGATTGTTGTCTTCTTCTTCGTATGGACATCATCTCGGCGGTCCGCTACATCAACCGGTTGGGGGGCACGTGTTAACTTCTTGGCAGACCAATTTTTAGAGGGCAAGTCCTACAGGACTGTGAATGTCTTCCGATCGGCCATTTCCTGGGGTCACACAGGTTTTTCAGGTGAACCCGCGGGCAGGGCGCCTTTAGTGTGTCACCTTTTGCGGGGTATCCGCTTGTCCCGTCCTCCGGCGGCCCGATACGATTCCCTGTGGGACGTAGCGGTCGTCTTGGATTTCCTCCGTACTTGGCCGGATAATGACTCGCTCTCCCTTCGACAGTTGTCGGCGAAACTTACCACCATCTTATGCCTTTTGTCTTTCCGCAGGGTGTCGGACGTTCGGGCCTTTGATGCCAACGCCCTTACCTTTTCCCCCGTAGGGGTTAGGGGTCTCATTTAACATTCGTTGGAGGACGAAATCCTCGTCCTCCTCTGTTTCCTACCCTTACCTCCTCGACGATCCCAAGCTGTGTGTCGCCAGGTGCGTCCGTTCTTACCTTTCGCGCACCTCCGCGATCCGCCCTGTTTCAGAGTCTCAACTCCTTATTTCTTATGTTAAGCCGTTCAAGGCGGTTTCCTGTCTCACGTTAGCCCGTTGGGTTCGGTGGCTCCTTTCCCTGGCGGGCGTGGACCCTTCCTTGGGTGCCCATTCGGTGTGGGGGGCTTCGGCGTCCTGCGTCCTTCGAGCTGGTGGGGCCCTGGCGGACATCCTTCAGGCGGCCGACTGGTCCTGTGCGTCTACCTTTTGCGCCTTCTATTTCCGCCTGGTGTCGTTGTCGGCGATTTTATTAGTTTCGGGCGTTACAAATACAAAATAGGAAGCCTCCTGTCTTGTCTTAAAATTGGGAAATTATTCTAGCCTTGGTGCCTGAATAATTATAATTTTAATAAAGACAGGAGGCGAGTATTTTCCCACCCGGGTTTTCTCCCCTCTCTATGTTTGGTGTCTCCGACGGATGAGTATTCTCAGGATGGGGTTTTTCCTCGGGGAGTTGGGGTCTTCCCCTCCTTTTGTACTGGATTGTTTTGCTGCTATTTTGTGCTTCTGTTGATTGGTATGCCCTAGTCTGGGACCTCGCCCTGTCATGTTTTTCTCTTTCTTTCAGCTTGATTTCGTTGGAATACCCACGGCTGCGCTGCGGGCTGGTTGACATGTGTCGTCGCTCTCCAGTTTTCCTGTTCAGATTCCGGTTTCCGTTCCAGTTCGGTTTCTGATCGGGGTTTTTTCCTGTTGGTTGATGGAATTCCTTGGTTCCGGTTCACAGCAGACGAAAGAGGAAGAGAGGGACTGTTTAGGGGTTTATATACCTCCTGTATACTGTTTCTATTGGTTGTTCACACTTGTTCATTAACTCTTTCTTTGCTGCTATGGTGAGACGTAAAGGAAGTAATTCAAAATACTCGCCTCCTGTCTTTATTAAAATTATAATTATTCAGGCACCAAGCTAGAATAATTTCCCAATTATTATCTATGCATTAAAAAAGAAAGGTAAGTCCAAAAACCCAAATTGGAGAAGTGTCACAAACCGGGTCCATACAGACGACTGTAAAGACCCAGAGCGCCCAAAGATTGTGTTCAGGAGAAGCGTTAGCATGGGCCTCCTGGGAGACGTGAAGCAGCTGAATCCAACTTAATGGAGATACAGCAGGGGAGAAGAACAGTGGCCCAGTATGCCGTAGAATTCCGCACACTCGCATATGAAACTGACTGGAATATCAGTGCGTTAACTTCTGCTTTTCGTAGGGGACTGAATGAGTCCTTGAAAGACGCCCTCACCTACCGTGATTTACCTCATGATTTGGAAAATTTAATTACTCTATGCCTACGATTAGAAGCCAGAGGTCTGGAGAGAAGATTTGAACGGGAGAGAGAACGAGACAGAAGGCCGTGTCAATTTCGGCCTCCGGTTCGTCCAATCGTTCACATGTCTTCTGAACCAGTTCCTGCGGCCGCGGAACCTATGGAAATAGGCCCGGTACTTCATCTTTCGGCCGAAGAAAAACAGCGTCTTAGATCCTTGGGCCTATGCTTATACTGTGGGCAGAAGGGACATTTGATTTACGCATGCCCCAAGAAGTCGGGAAACGCCAGAACTTAGTGAAGATCGGAGGTGCTTCACTAAGTGCTACTGTAGCCACACCTCCTCCACCTCCCATCAAGCTGCAGTGGCAAGGCCACCAAGTGGCCACAAAGCTTTCATTGATTCAGGGGCAGCAGAGAATTTTATAGACAAGACCTGGGCTCTGGATAATAATATACCCTTAAAGCCAAAGACTCAGAAGACGGCTATTTCTGCGTTAGACGGGACTCCCCTGGGAACAGGGATGGTGTCCTCTCAAACGGACGTTATTGGTGCAGTAGTCGGTGTTCTACATTTCGAGGAGATACAATTCGATGTCCTGTCCAGTCCTCACATACCAATTATCCTGGGAATGTCATGGCTCCAATCTCATAACCCCAGCATCGATTGGAGAGAAGGGCAGATCTTGGCCTGGAGTAAGGAGTGTTTAAAGAATTGCTGCAACACTCCCACTAAGTTAAGTTTGATACTGGACACACCAGCTAAAGACCCCCGTCAACTAATTCCATCTCAGTACTGGGACTTTCTGGATGTCTTTTCTAAACAAAAAGCGAACACTTTACCTCCTCACCGTGCGTATGATTGCGCAATAAAGCTGTTACCCGGTTCAAATCCACCTAAGGGGCACACGTACCCATTATCTAAACCCGAAAATCAAGCTTTGGCTCAATACATTGAAGAGAGTTCGGAAAAAGGATTCATCAGGCCTTCAGCATCTCCAGCCGGTGCAGGGTTCTTTTTCGTCGCCAAGAAAGATGGCTCTTTACGCCCCTGCATCGATTACCGGGGGTTAAATAAGATAACTGTAAAAAATAAGTACCCTCTTCCCCTCATAACTGAATTATATGACCAATTAAAGGACGCCACCATCTTTCCCAAACTTGACCTCCGTGGGGCGTATAATCTGATTCATATTCAGGAGGGTGATGAATGGATGACCACTTTCAATACTCGATACGGGCATTATGAATATCTTGTTATGCCTTTCGGACTGTGTAACGCTCCGGCAGTTTTCCAGAATTTTGTGAATGATATCTTTCGAGACATGTTGCTATCCCATTTTATGGTGTACCTAGATGACATCTTGATTTATTCAAAAAATCTGACTGAGCATCGGCGACATGTTTCTCAAGTATTGCAGCGTTTAAGAGAACATTCACTATACGCCAAGGCCGAAAAATGCGAGTTCGAATGTGACAAAGTCAAGTTCTTGGGTTATATTTTATCATCCGGACAGTTGGAGATGGATCCAGACAAGCTAGCAGCTATTAAAGACTGGGAAGAACCTTCTGACAAGGGTGTACAACGATTTGTGGGATTCGCTAATTATTATCGTCGCTTCATCCGGAACTTCTCTCAAATCAGTGCCCCAATCATTGCACTCACCCGGAAAGGGGCGAATCCAAAATCCTGGCTCCTATCTTACAACGACCTAATCCAGACTTACCTTTTATCCTGGAAGTCGACGCGTCGGAAAGTGGAGCCGGGCCATTCTGTCCCAGCAAAATCAAGAATCTAATCGTTTTCATCCATGTTCATACTTCTCTAAGACTTTTGCTCTAGCTGAACGAAATTATGACATCGGTAATCGGGAACTGTTAGCTATCAAATTAGCCTTAGAAGAATGGCGTCATCTTCTTGAAGGCACTACCATTCCCATTACAATCCTGACCGATCACAAGAATCTAGTATATATTGAAAAAGCCAAAAGACTTAATCCCCGACAGGCTCGATGGGCATTGTTTTTTATCCGTTTTAATTTCTCTATCTCGTTTCGTCCGGGTTCAAAGAATCGTAAAGCAGATGCATTGTCCAGGAAACAATTTTGACACCCCTGTTGAACCAATCATACCTCCTACCAAAATCATTGCCACCATTCACAACACCCTCATGTGGCACATCTCAAAATCTCAGACACCTCGTCCTAAGGGACTGACACCACCTCCTGGGAGATTATATGTTCAGCCGCGGTTTCGTAAAGCCGTTTTATCTTGGGGTCATGCTTCTCCAGTAGCAGGTCATCGGGGAATTCGGAATGTGAAATTTCTTCTCCAGAGACATTTTTTTGTGGCCTTCTATGACTCGGGACATTGTAGACTTTGTACAAGCATGTCACGTATGTGGTCATAATAAAATACCCCGCATCAGACCGGCAGGATTGTTATGTCCACTACCATATGACAACAATGGCAACATATAGCCATGGATTTTGTTACAGACCTACCTCCCTCCAAAGGCCACACGACAATTCTGGTTGTAGTTGATCTGTTCAGCAAGCAAGCTCATTTTATCCCTCTCTCCAAACTGCCGTCTGCCAGTACCTTAGCCGAGATCTTCATGAAATAGATCGTACGTTTACACGGTGTACCTCAAAGAATAATTTCCGATAGAGGATCACAATTCATTTCCAGGTTTTGGAGGGCCATGTGTAAGCTCATGGGTATCGAACTGCATTTTTCTTCTTCACACCACCCGCAATCCAATGGACAAGCTGAAAGAGCTAACCAAGTACTGAAACAGTATCTTAGGATGTATGTCTCAGAAGACCAGTCAGATTGGTCTACATTATTACATCTCGCTGAATGGTCTTACAATAGCTCATTTCATGAATCCTTAAGGATGTCTCCTTTCAAAGCAGTTCATGGATAGGAACCCCAATTATGGCCTCAGGAAACCAGTTCCACAGGGGTTCCAGCGGCGGAAGCTCAATTTCGAGTTTTGCAAGATCATTGGGCAATACTGGCTGAACATTTAAAGCACACTAAAAGACTGCAAAAGAAGACAGCTGACAAATATCGGTCCAGAGGACCTATGCTTAATCCCGGTGACTCTGTATGGCTCTCCACTAAATATCTGCATCTTCAGCAAGCTGCCAGAACTTTGGGACCCAAATATATAGGGCCGTACAAGATTAAAGCAAGAATCAACAAAGTTACCTATTCCCTGGTTTTACCTAAAACTTTGCGCATCAGTGACGCATTTCCTGTCTCGTTGCTTAAACCAGTGGTGACCAATCAATTCTCTTCCTCGGTCCGTGTTCCTGAACCAGTAATGATACAAGATGAAGAGGAATATGAAGTACAGACTATCTTAGATTCTAGAAAGAAATGGGGGCAATTACAATATTTTATTAGATGGAAGGGATATGGTCCTGAGGAGAGTTCTTGGATTTTGGCCTCTGATGTTCATGCTCCTGCCAAGATTCGTTCTTTCCATTCCAGATTTCCTCAGAAGCCTGCTCCTGATCGCCAGGATGGCTCTTGTAGAGGGGGGGGTACTGTTACCGCTCCCGTCGTGTTGCCGCAGGCAGGGACGCCGAGACGCAGTCCGCGCGGTCGGCTCCCTGCTCGTGCCGTCACGGTGAGCTGCCGCCGGGTCTGTCCTCCTTCGAGACGCGCGTCCCCGGCGAGTTCGAGGGATCGTGATGGGGCGCGCGCTAAACTAATGAATATTCATGTCACTCTTAAAGTGACATTTATCATTTTTCCTCCTCCCCCTAATTAGGAGGGTAGGAGGATCTGTATTGTTGGAGGGATATTTAAACCCTCATTTGGCACTACACCCTTGCCTGTGTTAGTGCCTTTTTGCCTACACTAGCGTTTGAATCCTGATTTATCTCTCTGGTATTGACTCCTGCTTGAACCTGACCTCCGTTGTTTCGCTGCCTGCCCTGACCCTTGCTTGTGACCCCGACTACTCTATTGCCTGACCCCTCGGATACCGTTATTATTTTTTATTTTCTGTTCCTGAGTTTCACCTTCTCATTTCTCTCGGTGGTGAACGGCCTGTATCTCCTGTGCCCTGGTGGCAGTGCGTCCTCTCTCCACCAGGAGGCGCCGATTCTGCAGCGCGGATCCAGAACCCGTACCTCGGTCATGACACGGGGTTACAAGACAAGACACCCCTCTACCGGGGTTACAAGACAAGACACCCCTCTACCGGGGTTACAAGACAGGACACCCCTCTACCAGGGTTACAACACAGGACACCCCTCTATCGGGGATACAAGACATCACAGACTGACACACATACAAATAGGAAGTAGCCTAGGACTATATGATAACTATTGGAGATTCCGTCGCATCTTATGGCCATAGTATGCTTAGCTCACCACTACGCCAAAGTACTCCAATGACGGTGGGTCCTAACGCTAAATTCCTGCCTACAGAGGTACTAAACAAACCAAACATGAAACCCAAACACATAGCACTGAGACATACCTTTAGACTGCAGACTGAGACAAACAGAACACACAGGTGGGGCACACCTTATAAAGGAAACAGAGCTGAAGCAAAGAGCAAGACTGGAATCAAGGGATGGAAGATCAGAACAGAGCATGTGGAAATCCAGGAATGGATTAAAGCAAACAAAAGACATGCAGCTCCGCAGCCTGGGTAGAGCGTGACAAGAAGTTCTAATGCATAGGAGCTATTAATCAAATAATAAATCCCGTTCATTCTAGGTAATTCATCATCTATCATTCCCCATAGTAAAGTGAAATTACTGCCTGGGAACTACCCCTATTGCCCTTGCAGGTAGGCTTCCTGGAAAAAGCTGTTCTCTCTAACAGCCGGGAGAGCAGCTCATCCAGTGTGCAGGGGATCCGAAAGGAAGGAAAGCCCAGGCAGGTTGTGGTGGTAGGGGATTCAATAATTAGGAAAACAGACAGGGTAATCTGTAGCTCTGATCGCAGCAACCAAATGGTTTGCTGTCTCCCAGGTGCCCGGGTTCGGCATGTTGCGGACAGAGTGGATAGATTATTGGGAGGGGCTGGCGAGGATCCAGCTGTCTTGGTGCACATTGGCACCAATGATACAGTAAGAGGAAGGTGAAGTGTCCTAAAAGGTAATTTTAGGGATTTAGGGAGTAAGAAAAAAAAAAAGGACCTCCACCTCCAAGGTAGTATTCTCGGAGATACTTCCTGTGCCATGCGCTACACCAGAAAGGCAGCGGGAGATTAGGCCGCTAAATGCATGGCTGAAGTCTTGGTGTAAGAAGCAGGGCTTTGGGTTTTTAGACCACTGGGCTGATTCTACTTTGGGGTACAATCTCTATAGCCGTGATGGATTGCACCTAAATGCAAGAGGGTCCAATGTGCTTGGGGAGAGGATGGCTAGATGGTTGGAGATTTTAAACTAGGAATGGGGAGGGTGGGATAAATACCGGGCTAGACAGTATAGATAGGGAAGGCGATTTACTTAGTAACCAGGTGGGTGGATGTGGGGGCTTGGTCTATACATATAATAGGGAGAAGCATATATTTTGCCCCCCAAAACAAGGACAGGAAGCGATTGTAGAACCAGTGTTAAACGACAAGCTAAAGGTCATGTCTACAAATGCTGGCAGTTTAGGGAATAAGATCCGTGAACTGAGAATGTTGATATAGTGGCTGTTACTGAGACAGGGTATAATGAGAAAAATGACTGGGACATATCAATACCAGGGTACTCTTTATATAGAAAAGACAGAAAGGGCAAGAAAGGGGGAGGGGTGCCCCTATATGTGAAAAAAAACACAAAATCTAACTCAACACAAGTTGGTGAGGAGAACATAGAGTCGGTTTGGGTTACAGTACAATTTGTCAAATGTAAAGTAAAGGTGTGATTTACGGAACCTCAGAACAAGTACAAGAACTAGATAATCTACTAGTGAAAGAAATAACTAAAATG
Source organism: Spea bombifrons (assembly GCF_027358695.1). Lineage (NCBI taxonomy): Eukaryota > Metazoa > Chordata > Amphibia > Anura > Pelobatidae > Spea > Spea bombifrons. The sequence goes on from NC_071089.1 coordinate 42,009,413, forward strand.
ACAGTGAAGGGGGGTGTTATAATCATGGGTGACTTTAATCTCCCTGATGTGAACTAGAAAACGAAAGTAGCAGGTTGTACCCGGAGTGTGGATATTCTAAACTCCCTACTGGGATTATCTTTAAAACAAGTAGTTGAGGAACAAACTCGTAAGGAGGCCATATTGGATTTAGTATTCACAAATGGAGAAAGTTTGGGATCTAATGATCATCACACCACACAAAAACAAAAGTTTTGGATTTTAGAAAAGCTGACTTTTTCTAAAATGAGAATATGTGTGGAGGAGTCATTATCCGACTGGGCCAATTTAAATGGAGTCCAGGAGAAATAGGATTATTTAAAAGTTGTATTATTGAAGATAACAGAAAATTGTATTAGGCTGGTCAATCACATGCAGAAGAGCGAATCGCCCTGTCAGTAAAAAATTGAGATACATTTTTTTTTTAGATATATAAATGAGAAAAGGAAAGTAAAACAAGGATTAGTTAGATTAAAAGCAAAAGGAATGTATGTAGAAGAGGATAAAGGTCTAGCTTCAATGAATATTTCTGTTCAGTGTTTACAAATGAAAATCAGGGAATGGGATCTCAGTTAGGAAAAAAACGGAATCATTTGAAATATGTGAGTTTATCGAGGCAAAGGTTCTACTTCAGTTGTCTAAGGTAAAGACAAATAAGTTGATGGGGCCTGATGGGATACACCCCAAGTTATTAAAAGAGCTTGGGGGTGTACTAGCAAAACTGTTAACTGATATATTTAACGAATCATTGGTAACGGGAGTCGTCCCAGGGGATTGGAAAGTAGCGAATGTTGTGCCCATTCACAAAAAAGGCAGTAGGGAGGAGTTGGGCAACTACAGGCCAGTTAGTCTTACACCTGTAGTGGGGAAATGAATGGAAACAATGTTAAAGGAAAGGATTGTTGAACATCTGAAGTCACATGGGTTTCAAGATCAAAAACAACATGGGTTTTCCTCAGGAAGATCATGCCAAACGAATCTTATTGATTTTTTTGATTGGGTGACTAAAGTAATTGATCAAGGTGGTGCAGTAGACATTGCATATCTGGATTTTAACAGGGGTGTGTAGACTTTTTATATCCACTGTATATACTGTTTGGTCCCGTCTACCCTTTATACAGTGCTGCAGAATCTGATGGCTCTATATCAAACAAATAATAATATTATATTGATGACTTCTGTCCTGTTCAGAACACCCTCTTAAGATGGCCACCAACCAAAAGTTCAGGTCTCTTCTGTGTTGGTAAATTATGATCAGTACATACATTCTAGAAAACTAAACAGCAATGTATGTGAATAATTGTGACAAATGACTCCCATTTTCATGAGGGGTGCCAATAAAAAGATGATAATCTTGCAGACCAGCACTTCTAGGATAGGGCAATTAGTGCTGACAGAGAGGTAAATTCTAATTTAACTTTTGTACATAAAAAAATAATTAGAATATATTCCTCATTATTATTCCCATTACATGCCAAACCCAATAACAACAGAAAATAAAACATTGTTCTTAACCCATTCGTATCCATGAGCTTTGGACAAACTTCAATACAAAAAAAAAAAAAAACAAAGAAAAGAAACAAACAAGGTGTATATTTAACCCCTTCAATCCCAAAATTCTTTTGGTACCTCACGCCCCGGAGCAATTTTGCCATTTTTGCGCTATGTCGGTTCAGCGATTATTCTCTTTTCATGTGAATAGTGTACCCATGTAAACTATATATTGTTTTTTCAAGGAGAGATAGAGCTTTCTTTTGTTATCATAGTTGGATGATTAGCTGAAAATTTAGAATGAGAAATTTAGTAAAAACTAGCGAAAATTAGAAAAAAAACCACCTAAAATCCCCTCCATGTTTATCAATTCAGGTTTCCTGATTTCAGAAATACCTAATTTAGATTTTCCATAGTTTCCCCGCACTTATAGGGAACATACTATAAGGTGTACATTTTTAGTAGAATTTTTATGATTATGGCTTAACGGGTAGGAGAGTTATACTCGGTAGATGTTGTGCTAGGGCAATGGGATGTAAGGTTTTTGAAATTTTTTTTATTATTATTTTTTTGATATATATATTTTAATTTTTTATTTTATTTTTTGTATTTTTCAGTATTTTTTTATTTTTATATATATATATTTTAAATGGTTATAATAAAATAATTTATATTATTTTAATGATTTTTTTATTATTATTTTTTAAAATGAATAACCGTTTTTTTTTCTACTTTTTCTGTTTCAGCATGGGAGGAGGGTGAGAGACATGGTTTCTCACTCTCCTCCCCGCGATCCCCCTGCACCGATCACACTGTGATCTCTATGCAGGTTGCAACCCGGAAGGCAATGCCCGATCGCGCAGTTTAAAATGTAACAGCTTTCCGATTTTCATGCCGGAAGCTGTTACAGGAGATCGGACAGCAGAAAGCCGGCGATGCCGGCTCCAGCTGTCAGGGAGGAGTCCAGGCTGTCAAACATGTGTCCCTGCCGCTGCAAGAAGGGCTGGACGTACTGTTGCGTCCATAGGGGTTAAAAATGTTAGTGATAATTATAGCAGGTGTGCTGATTAAGTGGAATCATACTTGACTAAGTCTTGGCTAGTTTTTTGGGTGGGTTTGACTATTTGCAAAAGACAAAACATTACTGTGCTTTTCCAGGACCTGCAGAACAACAGGGCTCTTGACAAAGAAGAGGAGCAGCAACAAAATGGTCTGGTTACCCTGGTACCTTTACACAGAGAAATCCCCCTGCCAACCCATTTTATGGATTATGATAGATTGTATTAAATAAGCAATTTGGAAGATCAGGAATATTTTATTGCTTAAGAAAGAATATATAGACCCTTCCATTCGTCTTAAGATAGCTTTAAGCAACATGTACACATACTTTTTAAAGGATTGTAAAGGTATGGGTTCAATGAAAGCAAAACACTTTGGTGCCTTAATATGTGGAACATTTTACCTGTAATGGACTAAAGGTCCCACAGACTGATTTTATGTATGTATTGTAATTTTTAGGGCTGCAACTAACGATTCTTTTCATAATCGATTAGTTGGCCGATTGTTTTTTGATTAATCGGATAAAAAAATAAATGTAAATTTTTCATTTATTCAAAATAACTGAATGTTAAAAACAATGTATTTCTTGTTTTTATTTCCCAACCTGCCCGCCCAGTCATGCACAAGCTTGCCACACTACCTCCCAGATGTCACATACCCCCAGATACGCCACATACCCCCAGATATGCCACCCCCCCCACATATATCTTATATACCCTATATGCATTATACCCCCCAGATATGCCATAGTGCCCTCATAGATTCACAGACCCGTTCACATCACACTGACACAATGCTTTTATAAATCAATACAGGATTAATCTTCACTGTCCCCAGGATTTAGATTCCCCTTAGTTTGCCCCCTTTACCTCTAACTGCAAATTAAGTTAACTTTAATAAATTAATTAAATTGGCGTGTGATGCGTGTGATGTAGGGAGGCGTGGCTGAGCGACGGGGGGTGAGGAATGGCGCGAATCTCGCGAATGTTGGCTCCGGAGATCTTCTGAGAGTGGTGATGGTCTCTCCCTTCGTCTCTCCCTTCGTGCCCTAGACCCGCACCTGCTACTCGCTAGCAACGGAAACCTCCTTTTTGTTGTGCAGTACGCAACACGCGGCAACACGCGGCAACACGCGGCAACGAGCTATACCAACCAACGTTATACACGAAGCTCGAGATCGTTGCAAGTGGAGCTGGTGTATCTGGCGGTGCGGCTGGTGGCTGGCGGCAGGCTACGGAGGTTTCCCCCAAAGTCTCTAAAAACATTTGGCGTGGAGAGGAGAAGGAAGACAGGGGAGCGAGAGTAATAGAAAACAAAGGTAGAGCGAAAAGAAAAAAAAAGAACGGAAAAGAGAAAAAGGTCCCCCGAAATTCCTTTGGTACATTACCGTAAGGACAGAAAAACAGTTATAAACAATTCATAAGGTGAAGGGAAAAAAATAGAAAAGACGAAATTGCAAGAAATTGCAAGAAATAGAAAGAAAGAATGTATTAAGCAAGCATAGAGGGGTGATATTTCATCTCTAAATGGACTTGTGATTTTTCTCCCTCAGTAAATAGTGAGTAAAAGCCTTGATTTTTTTTTTTTTTTTTTTTTTACTATTGATTCTTGAAGAGACTTTAGATTTTCGGTAAATACGTCTAATATCAGCTTCAGCGTCTATGAATTTGTTTTTTCAGTTTATCTGGAGCATTAAACCAACATTTTTGGAATAATATCTCTCTGAATACTATACTAACTGGAATCAACACTATATTATATTGCAATTAAGCTAAATTGTTGCTGACTAATATAACAGCTTCAGTGTGTACCTGAGATTCTATACAACGAATTTACTCTCTCAGTTTATTAGGAGCATTTAAAGCAATATTTTTTGAACAATATCTTTTTTGAATACTTTACTAACTGGAATTAACTCGAATCAAGCTAAATTGTTGTTGACTAATATATCAGCTTCAGTGTGTATCTGTGACTCTATACAACGAATATATAACGAACTTACTCTCTCAGTTTATCTGGAGCATTAAATCTACACTTTTCGAATAATACCTTTCTGAATACTACACCAACTGCAATTAAACTAAATTGTTGGTCACTATATATATACTCTCAAATGCCGCCTAAAAGGGACAAAGATAAAGAGAGAGATAAGGAAAAGCCACATAATATAAAGGCAATGAGTTCCATAAGTGGATATTATTCTCCTAAAGCTGTAAATACTTCAAGGAAATCTCTATCTGGGCCTGTGTTAACCTCTGATTCAACTAACGTTGAAAGCCCTAACGGTTCCATGGATTTAACTTTCAATGAAACCTTAACAAAAGCTTTGGAAACCCTTCGCATACAAATTAAAGCGGATCTTAAAGAAAATATATCAGATCTTAAACAGGAGATCCACTTAATATCAGAGAATGTTGGTAAATTGGCGACTGAATCACAATTTTTGAGAAACGAAATAGAACAACTACACCTACATAATAATCATCTGAAAGTGGAACTAAATAAACTTGAGCTTAAGATAACAGAAATGGAAGATCGTTCAAGGAGGAGGAATCTACGCCTAAGAGGTATTCCTGAAGATATCCCTAATGACAAATTAGAGTTATTCTGTAGGAAATGGGCTTCTTCAGTAATTAACGATGCTAATTTGGGAAATTTCCCATTTGAACGTATACACAGATTGCCTAAACCAAGAAACTTTACAGATTTGGAGAAACCGAGAGATGTAATGATTTGCTGCAATAATTTTAAAATCAAAGAACTACTAATGAAGGCGGCCAGAGCTAAACAATTTCCGGATCCATATAAAGAACTATTGCTGTTCTCTGACTTATCTTTGGCAACAAGAATCAGCAGACGTAAATTTACGGAGGTAACAACCATATTGAGGAGAATGGGAATTTCATATAGATGGCTTTTTCCAACTAGACTTTCCTTTATATTTCGACAACAACAATACATCTTTGAAGATCCAGACAAGGCGAGAGCCTTGATATCACAGAATGAGGAGCATACGCAATCACTTGACTAATTTAAATTTTTTTTTTTCAACATATAGTATTTAATCTATTATCATGCTTAGAATGGAGAATATATCGTAGAATTATATGCATTAAGGCAACCAAACAATCGGTAAATGCACTCAATATATTGTATTGTCCATAAAAGAGCTCGCACCTAATTATTTAATTAATGGATCCTATTTATTTCTATTTTTCGGAATATTTAATTCCCTTTACTATTCTATTAATGGATTTTAATAGTATTTAATGTTTTTTTTTTTTTCTTTTTTACATTATATAACTATATGATACGTTTAGAATGGATAGCATACATATTGATATTTCACGATTATTAGAGCATATTATTGGAGGATTGATGATTCACTAAAAAAAAATTTTTTGTGCATATTATTAGAGGATTGATGATTCACTAAAAAAATTTTTCTTTCATTAGAATATATTTAATTATACTGCATGTTCAGAATGGATATTATACACACTTGACAAATTAAGCACTATACTCTAAACATGTTTCCATTATAGTATATTTCTTAAATATATAGCTTCTTGATTTAACGCACTATCTCCCAAATATGGTTTCACCAGAATATATTCACTTATACAGCATCTTTAGAATGGATATCATATACACTAGACAAAGTAAGCATTATATTCTAAACATGCTTTCATTATAGTATATTTCTTAAGCATTTAGCACCTTTAAAATGGATATTACCTACACTTGATAAATACGCACTTTTTCATATATTTATCGTTTTTTGACAATTAAGCACTTAAGTATTAGAGTGTATTATTATTGTCAATTCATGAGCACTAGGGACCTTATGATATTACCGTATTTGCTCGATTATAAGACGACCCTGATTATAAGACGACCCCCCAAAATCTGAATATTAACTTAGGAAAAAAAGAAAAAGCCTGAATATAAGACGACCCCAAAGGAAAAAAGTTTTACCAGTAAATGTTAATTCATGTAAACTATTTTTTTTAATAAAAGCTATGATTGAGAAAAAGATTTTTTTTGTTTTTATTTCTTGTATTTTCCAACCTGTCCCCCAGTTACACACATCTGCCCCCAGGCTTGCCACTCTAATATGGCACTGTGGCCCATGATATGCCTTTTAACCCTCTATATGCCACTGTGCCCCATGGTATGCCTTTTGACCCCCTATGTGCCACTCTGCCTCCAGAAATGCCTTATACCCCTATATCCCATTCTGGCATTTAGGGGGTTAAAATGCATATTATGGGGCAGAGTGGCATATAGGGAGGTATAAGGCATTTCAGGAGGCAGAGTGGCATTAAGGGAGTTAAAAGGCATTGTATAGAGCACTCTGCCTCCAGAAATGCCTTATACCCCTATATGCCACTCTGCCATTTAGGGGGTTAAAAGGCATATTATGGGGCAGAGTGGCATATAGGGAGGTATAAGGCATTTCAGGAGGCAGAGTGCTCTATTAAATCCCCCCTTAACGCCACTCCAGAAATGCCCTATGCCCCCATTTAACACACACACACCCTATACCCCCATTTAACTAACACACACACACTCTCTCTCTCCCCACCCCCCCCCTCTCTCTCTCTCTCTCTCCCCCTCTCTCTCTCTCCCCCTCTCTCACCCCCCTTCCCCCGCTCTCCCCCCTCTCTTACCGATGCTTCCAGCCGGGGCAGCGGGTTGACGTCGCCTTCTGCTGCAGCCGGAAGGAGGTGTGGCTAGCAGCGGGGGTTTGTATGCGTCCGTCGCGTATACTTTCCCCGGCTGTCAGAGATCAAAGTTCCCCGCACCGGTGCGGGGAACTCTGATCTCTGACAGTCGGGGAAGGTCTATGCGACGGACGCAGACAATCCCCGCTGCTAGCCACACCTCCTTCCGGCTGCAGCGGACGTTGTCTACGCGGATCGCGTAGACGTCAACCCGCTGCCCCAGCAACACAGCAGGAAGCAAGGAAGCACCGGTAAGTGTGTGTATGATGGGGGGGGGGTGAAACAGGAGGATCCAGGTCCCCTGCAGCGGTGCGGGGGATCTGGATCTTAGTCTCCTAATCAGACCTCTATTTGAGGTCTGATTAGAAGACGACCCCGATTAGAAGACGAGGGGTATTTTTCAGAGCATTTGCTCTGAAAAAAACCTCGTCTTATAATCGAGCAAATACGGTACTTTACTATAGAAGATATGATGAAATCTTGATTAGACAATTGCACTTTACATAATATACTTAGAATGGATGCTACACATATTGGACATATTAATGGTTAGTTATTAGGCTTAACTAACTTTGGATGATATTAAATTTAGATGACAGAGATTAAATTTTTATTTTTTTTTTTGCGCCTATATCTTTCCCCTTACGCCTCCACTTGATTGTGCTCTGATTTTATTTTGGTATCAGAGCTGGAGATGCATAGATTGCTGTATCTCTCCTGTATGAGTGTTAATTATGTTAGTTTTTGTGGCGGTAAATGGATGGACTTTTTCGTTTCTGAATAGACACTATGGGGCAAAGTTTAAAATAAAATGGTAAAAATCAATTTAGTGACTTTAAATACTCAAGGCTTAAATACACCTCAAAAGCGGTTATATCTATATGAAATGTTAGTCAGAGAAAAAATATCGATCTGTTTTGTTCAGGAAACTCATTGGGATCATAAGGGTTATACTTATTGGAAATTTAAAAACTATCCCATTGTCTACTCATCTAATTTACCATCTAAAAAGAAAAGGGGTGCAGCGATAATCCTGTCTGCCGAGATTAATTTTGAATATATTTTTCATGAATGTGATCCATTAGGCAGATATGTTATACTTATATGTAAACTAAACAATATGGTCTATACATTGGTTAATTTTTATGCCCCAAATGACTACCCGGTAAAATTTTTAAAGTCACTTATTAGAAGAACTGAGGAAGTCAAAAGGGGCATTCTATTATTTGGTGGGGATCTGAACTGTGTTCCAAATGTGGATTTGGATAGGAGATCAAGCGATAGCAGATCCTATGACAGAGCTGCAGGGACCATAGCCCGGAGATTGTCCACACTTATTGAAAATTATAATCTATTTGATATATGGAGGATGCAACATCCCTCCGAAAAAGATTTTACTTTTTTTTCTAAAAGACATTTATCATATTCAAGGATTGATGCAGTCTATACTAATTTATCATCTTTAAAAAACTGCAATTCTTCCTTCATTAGAAATATCTCTTGGTCTGACCATGCACCTGTTATTTTCTCTCTAAACGATCAATCTAACTATAAAACTAGACCGGGATGGAGAATAAATGAATTTAATTTAAAATCTGACTTATGTAAACAAAATCTTCTTAAAGAAGCACAGCAATTTATTCAGATAAACGATAACGGACTTGTGCAAGAATCTACTCTATGGGAGGCATTTAAATGTACATTAAGGGGATATTTAATCAAAACTGATGCCTTTATTAATAAACAGAAAGGCAAACCTATTGCTGAACAATACATAGCACTTGCAAAGATTGAAAGTATTAATAAATTAAATCCTACCTCGGATCTTTCTAAAGAAATAACATCAATTCAGAATGAGATCAAACTTAAAAATATCTTGAATACTAAACAGAGGTGGTACTACGACAGTAACCGCCCGAATAAGTGGATAACAAACAAAATCAAGTCAGTAGTCCCAAGACACAGAATAAAAAAATTAATAGAAAATAAGGAAGTAATTTTGGACCCTTCACAAATTGCAGAAGCATTTAGAGATTATTATAAATCCTTATACAACCTTAGATCAAGAGATGTTTCACTTACTCGTATTAAGTCTTTTCTTAGTAAGCTTCCAATACCAAAATTATCTAGAGAAAAAGCAGAAAAGATCAATAGACCTTTTCTACTAAGTGAAATAAAAGAAGCTATTCTAAATTTAAAGAATGGGAAATCTCCTGGCCCAGATGGTTACACAGCAATGTTTTATAAAGTTTTAGATCCTTTGATTTCCCCTCTTTTGTTGAGATTTTTTAATAAGATTGGAGAATTGGGTGCTGCTACTAAAGATTTTCTTCAAGCGTCTATTTGCCCAATCCCCAAATCAGGGAAAGATCCTTGTTTTATTTCCAATTATAGGCCGATTTCGTTGATAAATGTTGATGCAAAGATCTATTCTAAAATTCTAGCAACAAGATTAAGTAAAGTAATAACTGATCTGATACATCCTGATCAATCAGGATTTATCAGTGGCAGAAATGGGGAAGATAATACCAGGAAATTATTAGGTTTAATCGCCCAGATACATTATACTTGTACTCCTTCAGTTTTCTTGGCCTTAGACGCCGAGAAGGCATTTGATAGGGTAAATTGGAACTTTTTGAGTGCAACTTTAGATGCAGTAGGGATTTCGGGTTTTTTTAAATCAAGCACAATGGCCTTATATAGTATACCTACTGCTAAGGTCACAGGCCCTGCTTTGAATTCCACATTCTTTAATATTGCTAACGGTACTCTGCAGGGATGCCCGCTAGCTCCCTTACTCTATGCGTTAACTACTGAACCTCTGGCGATTCAAATTAGATCTATGCAAGAGATTGAAGGGGTTAATATTAATCAGCAAATTTTTAAAATAATAATTTTTTCACTGCTGATCAGTGTTCTGATCAGCAGCATTTGACCCTAAGGGGTTAATTCTGTTTTTTTCCTTAAAATTGTGGGTGGGTGGGTGGCTGTGGGTGGGTTAGTTAGTGGGGAATTGATTAGTTAGTGGGGAATTTATCAGTTAGTGGGGAATTGATTAGGTAGGGATTAGGGTTAGGGTTAGGGTCTAGGGTTAGGTAGGGAGAAAAAAAAAAAAAAAAAAAAAAATATATATATAAAAAAAAAAAAAAAAAAAAATATGGATAGGTTTTATACGGTGGAAGAGGCATATAAAAGGCCTCAGACACTGACACTGCGTCAGACTCTGCCACTGACACTGCGTCAGATTTTGATGTGGGCCAGTTTAGCAGCAGCTCTGATGATGCTGCACCCCCAGTTAAAAGGAGCCGTGTTGCTTCTACTCCTCCTGATCCCTCTGATGAGTGGATCCCTGCAGCTGGCACTTTTCCAGATGTTCCCCCCTTCACTGCCAATTCCGGCATTCATCCGGATGTCGCAGAATATACACCAAGCCAGTTTATGGAGCTGTTCATGGGCAATGAGTTTTGGGAGGCGTTAGTTTACCAAACTAACTTGTACGCTGCCCAGGAATTTAGAAATAAAGCAAACAAGCAAAAGGCATGGACTCCCACTGATGTGTGCGAGTTAAAAACATTCTGGGCACTCACCATGATAATGGGGATAATAAAAAAGCCCACTTTAAAGTCATACTGGAGCACAGACTCCATTATTTCAACCCCAATTTTCTCCAATACCATGAAAAGGGGAAGGTATGAACTCCTCCTCCGCTTTTTACATTTCAATGACAATACCCAGTGCCTTCCCAAACATGACCCCACATATGACAGGCTTTTTAAAATTCGCCCCCTTATTTCTCACTTCCAAACTAAATTTGCTGCCGTTTATACCCCCAAGCGAGAAATTAGTATTGATGAGTCCCTAATGAAATTTAAAGGCCGGTTAGGGTTCAAGCAATACATTCCCTCTAAACGCTCCCGGTATGGGGTAAAATTTTATAAATTATGTGAGAGCAGTAGTGGCTACACATATTCCTTCCGGGTTTATGAGGGGAAAGATGCCAAGCTTGACCCACCAGGCTGCCCAGACCATCTGGGCATAAGTGAAAAAATTGTCTGGGACCTTGTTTGCCCCTTACTGAACAAAGGGTACCACTTGTACATGGACAACTATTATACAAGTGTCCCTTTGTTCAAGTTGTTGTTTTGTATGGACACCTTGGCCTGTGGCACCATAAGGCAGAGCAGAATAGGGGTCCCAAAACAGATTAGAGAAACCAAATTAAAAATTGGGGCATCCTTAGCTTTACGCCAACAAGAACTTTTGGCTGTAAAATATAGGGACAAGAAAGATGTGTGCATGTTAAGCACAATTCATGACGATGCCACTGTTCCTGTTCCTGTCCGGGGCAAAACTCAGGTCCGAAGAAAGCCTACCTGCATCAAGGCCTACAATAGGCATATGGGGGGAGTGGATTTGGCCGATCAATTATTGCAGCCATACCTCATAATGAGAAAAACCAATACGTGGTATAAAAAGGTAGCCATTTATATGATGCAGATTGCAACTCACAATGCATTCTTACTTTTTAAAAAAATACACCCTGCCAAAAAAAACACATTTTTATCCTTTCAGTTTTTGTTACTCAAGGAAATCTTGGCTCCAGCTGAACAAGGCCCCTCAGCGTCTCTGATAATTCAAGAAGAACATTTCCCCTTCAAATTCCCTCCTACCTCCAAAAACTCCAAAACACAAAAACGGTGCAGGGTGTGTTATGCCAAAGGGCACAGGAAGGACACAGTATTTTACTGTTCTGGTTGCCCTGATAAGCCCGGTCTGTGCATTGGCAACTGTTTTAAAGAATTTCATACAGATGCCAGGTACCAAAAATAATTTAATTGTTTCTTAATCTTAATCTTTCTTACAGTTGCCAGGTACAAAAAATAATTTCATTTTTTCTTAATTTTTCTTAATCGTTCTTTATCAACTGTTCTTAATCTACTATTCATAAATATATACTATTTTGGGGTACTTTACAGTGGGGGCTTCCAAAATGTCCCAAATGGGATATGGGCCCAGTAAGCCAATTCCTGAAAACTTGCACATGTTCCAGTTATGGCCTCATGGCTTCCTCAAAAAATGCATGAACCATGCATGTGAGGCCTTGTTGGAATCGGGGGATCTTGGTGAACAAAATATGGTCTTTTCTTCCACTGTTGCACTTATGGTGTGCAAGAAATTCAGTGCAACAATGAAATTTATGCGTTAAAAACGCAATAAAATAATTTCCCTGTAAAGTTTGGCAGACATCAGTGAAGAAATGGCTAGCTGAAAACTGTCAAAACTACCCTAGTTGAACACCTTGACTTGTCTACTGTTCATAAATATATACTTTTAGGGGGTAATTTACAGTGGGGGGCTTCCAAAATGTCCCAAATGGGATATGGGCCCAGGAAACCAATTTCTGAAAATTCCAAATGTGAAAACGAAAATGCGCATGTTCCAGTTTTGCCCTCATAGTTTCCTCAAAAAATGCATGAACCATGCATGTGAGGTCTTGTTGGACTCATGGGATGTTGGTGAACAAAATGTGGTGTTTTCTTCCACTGTTGCACTTATGGTGTGCAAGAAATTCAGTGCAACATTGAAATGTATGCGTTAAAAACGCAATACAATAATTTCCCTGTGAAGTTTGGCAGACATCAGTGAAGAAATGGCTAGCTGAAAACTGTCAAAACTCCCCTAGTTGAACACCTTGACTTGTCTACTGTTCATAAATATATACTTTTATGGGGTAATTTACAGTGGGGGGCTTCCAAAATGTCCTAAATGGGATATGGGCCCAGGAAACCAATTTCTGAAAATTCCAAATGTGAAAACGAAAATGCGCATGTTCCAGTTTTGCCCTCATAGCTTCCTCAAAAAATGCATGAACCATGCATGTGAGGCCTTGTTGGACTCATGGGATGTTGGTGAACAAAATGTGATGTTTTCTTCCACTGTTGCACATATGCTGTGCAAGAAATAAATTTTAACATTGAAATGTATTTGTTAAAAATGCAATAAAATAAATTTTTCGTAAACTTTGGCAGACATCAGTGAAGAAATGGCTAGCTGAAAACTGTCAAAACTACCCTAGTTGAACACCTTGACTTGTCTACTGTTCATAAATATATACTTTTATGGGGTAATTTACAGTGGGGGGCTTCCAAAATGTCCCAAATGGGATATGGGCCCTGGAAACCAATTTCTGAAAATTCCAAATGTGAAAACGAAAATGCGCATGTTCCAGTTTTGCCCTCATAGCTTCCTCAAAAATTGCATGAACCATGCATGTGAGGCCTTGTTGGAACCGGGGGATGTTGGTGAACACAATTTGGTGTTTTTTTCTGCAGTTGCACATATTCTATACAAAATATAATATAAAATCTAAAGCAACATTGCAACATATGCAAAAAAACCAAAAAAATATAAAAATACCTCAAAATTTGGCAGCAATTGGCGATAAAATTCCTGTTTGAAAAGTGTCAAAATTACCCTAGTTGTACACCTTGACTTATCTACTGTTCATAAATATAAAATTTTGGGGGGATAATCAGTATCTGTGACAACTATTGCAGTTATTAGACTACCATGCCAAATTTGCAAAAAATTACATTTCAAAAACATAATGCATGCCTTGCAATATTTGCCCTATACTGGTCAAAAAATATAAAAATCCTGGCCATGTTGGGTGGTTTCCAAATCAGGACAACTTAATGAATATATTTGGGATAGTTTTTTCCCATTGGTTCAATGTGTGTACAATTTGTATGTATACAAAACTGTAAAAAAATGCGTTTTTTTCATTTTTTCCCCACTTTTTCCAGTTTATTTCAAACAAAACAATGTACTACCCAGATTAATATGGTTTCAAATGAAAGCCCTACTTGTGCTGAAAAAAACAATATATGATTTGTGTGGGTGGTGCAATTGATAAGAGAGAAATTACAGTTGAAGGAAGACATGGCAAAAACACAAAAACGGCTCCGGTCCTTTAGCGACACGTTAGTATCAAAATCCCGGTCCTGAAGGGGTTAAAGGAGTCCTTGGACTACCTCGGAATTAAGTTAATGTTTAATTTAAAAAAAATAATTTCTATTAATTATGAGATTGTAGTGAATAATCTTGTTACTTTAATAGAAAAATTGAAATCAATAGAACTTTCCTGGCTGGGTAGAGTTAACATGGTTAAATCTTATTTAATTCCTAAAATTTAATATCCTCTTAGGTTAATACCACTTCGGGTTCCGGCGTATATTTTGGATAAACTTTCAAGAATGCTCTTATCCTTTATTTGGAAAGCGGGCAGAGCTAGGATAACCCAGAAAATAATTAAGAGAAGTTATAGACATTTGGGTTTGGGGTTCCCAGATATTAGAAGATTACATAAAAATTGTAATGTTTACACATGTATTACATTGGAATATCAAAAAGAACCTCAATTTAGGTTGGTTATATTGTGAACGGAATCAAACAAATGAACAAGATCTATTTAATCTTTTTTGGCTTGGACCATCTAATTGGAAAAAATTAAACTTCACGAACCAAGTTATATTGGATGCCTTAAAAACAAGCTATAAATTTAGAAGGTCCGAAAAACCAGATGTGCACTTTACGGTTTTTACACCTTTAAAGGTCCTTAATTATTATATTCAGAATATCAATCTTAATAAATGGACCTTAAGCAATATTTGTACACTTGGTGATCTAAAATCAAACGATTTATTCCTTAGTTTTTCTGAGCTTCAATCTAAATTTAAACTTCCTGAGAATGAACTATTCACGTATATTAGAGTGATGCATTTTCTGAATACTCAGATAGTTCACCCACCTTTAGAACTTGATATATTTATTAATAAGCATTATAAAAAAAATCTAATATCTTTGATATCATCATATTTAGATACTCAATAAATTGATGTTCTACCCCTCTCAGTAAGGAAATGGCAAAATGATTGCAATGTTACTTTTCCTATGGAAAAATGGGTGGATACCTGGTTGCAAGTTAGGAACGCGGTACACGCGATTAATATTCAAGAGATGTTTTTTAAGCTTCTCCATCGCTGGTACCTAGTTCCGTCCCGCTTAAACAAATTCTCCAATTCAAATTCTAATCTATGTTGGAGGTGCGGATATGAGGAGGGGACTCAATTCCATATATGGTGGGCCTGCTCTAAGCTGGAGAATATCAAGATGCAAGTTGAGAGACTTTTTTCCTATATATTTAAATGTAAATGTGTTATCCATTCTTATATCTGGCTTTTTCATTTGTCCCTTCCCTTTCCAGAGATCGCACATAAATTATTAACAGTCAATATTGTATTGGCTATTAAATTATGTATAGCGAGAGCTTGGAGGAAAGCTGAACCTCCTACTTGGAAGGAAATAATTGAGCAAATAAATCATCAGGCTAAGATGGAAAAATATTTTTATTTGAAAAACCAAAAGATCTCCAAATATAATCACGTATGGTCCCCATGGTTCAAGTACATTGCAGAGTCTTGTTTAGATAATTTTTGACTCCTCTTCTTAGCAATTATTTCTCTTTTGGCATTATATTGTTGTATACGTTTCCTCTTGAATTTTACACATTAATTTATATTTATCTGTGTATCTTGTAAGACCCCAATGGGTATAGTGTCTTGAAATCTATCATAGCTACCGATGTCCATGTTCTGTTGCTCCATTTTACCGCCACATGTGTGTGAATGCGTTCTCGTCAGTGTAGTGAATGGTTCCGTTTGGTATATTGTTTTACTTTGTATGCTATTGTACAATTATTAATTTATTATACAAAGAGATGTAAATCTTGATCTTGTATATATTTTTAACACCTTGTATGTTTTTGTACGATATTGTATGCTGCATATATTTTCCAAACTTTGTATGGTATTGCTTGTTAATGTATGTCTTTTTTATATATGCTAAAAAAAACTAATAAATTATTTAAAAAAAAACAAAAAAAAACATTGTTAGACAATCCAAAAAAAATGTATCTGAGCAATTAAAAAAAAATAATAAAAAAAATAAAAATAAATTAATTACATTGACCCTCAGTCCTCAGCATTAAATTAACCCTAAAGACCCCATCAACCATAACTGCCCCTAAGTTAACCCTGAAGACCCCATTAACCATAACCGCCGCTAAGTTAACCCCGAAGACCCCATTAACCATAACCGCCGCTAAGTTAACCCTCAACACCCCATCAACCATAACTGCCCCTAAATAAACCTTAAACACCCCATTAACCATAGCTGCCCCCAAATTAACCCTAAACAGTCCATCAACCATAACTGCCCCTAAATTAACCCTAAACACCCCATTAACCATAACTGCCCATAAATTACCCCTAACGACCCCATCAACCATAACTGCCCCTAAATTAACCCTAACGACCCCATCAACCATAACTGCCCCTAAATTTACCCTAAACACCCCATTACCCATAACTGCTCCTAAATTAACCCTCAACAACCCATCAACCATAACTGTCCCAAATTAATCCCCTAAGTTTCAGCAGCCCAAATATCAATGTTATATTCACAGTTAGATTAGTTGCTGAACCATGTGGAGTTGTAGACGCTATAGGAAATGGGCGGGGCCAATCATCACTGGGAGAAATAAGGGGCGGGGCCAGAGTGACTGCAGGGAGGGACTGTAAGTAGTAACTGCTTTGACAATGAATGAAATGGATTATAAAACGAGACATATTTTTCAGAGCATTTGCTCTGAAAAAAACCCTCATTTTATAATCGATAAAAATCTATTCAACTAATCGATAATGAAATTTGTTGGCAACGATTTTCATTATCGATTATTATCGATCAGGTGTTGAAGCCCTGGTAATTTTATGTAAAAAAAACTTGTTTTGATTCAATTTATCATTTTAAATGTTCCATTATATCCTTTAACCTAAAGGATATAACCTTTTAAAGTATTTATTTATTGTACTGTTAAATATAGTTAATAAAATACCTGGTCTCCTGCTAGCAGCATTTCTGATTTACCCATTGTGACCTGGCTTGCCTGACTATGTCTGCCCTGCCTGAGGGCTCCCTTCCATGTGTCTGGTGCCCTGTCCGAGGTCTTTCCTGCCACGTGCCTTGTCCGAGGGCTTTCCAGCTGCTTGACCTGTCCAGCCTTATTGCCAGTCAAGATCAGTCATGTGTTCTACTTACCTGTCTTGTCAGCTTACTCCAATACAGACCGTCTCATAATAATACCCAGCCTTCGATGTGTTTCTTTTTGCCTGTCTGTACCTTCTTACCTGTCAATATGCATTGTGGGGTACAAACAGAGCCTCTGGTATCCCATGCAGCTGGGCTCCTACCTGACATGCTTACCCAATCACTGACACAGTGTGATATATAAGTAATGTATGTAATATAACACACATGTAGTATTGTGCTATTGAGGAGACTTTGGAGATTCACATTTTGTATTTCATTAAGCTAACATTTGAAAAAAACATAATCATTTATTTTGATGCTGTGTTTGTTGTGTAAGAATAGGGCTGCAACTAACGATTATTTTAATAATCGATTAGTTGGCCGATTATTTTTTCGATTAATCGATTAATCGGATAAAAAAAATGAATGTAAATTTTTCATTTATTTAAAATAATTTACTAAACAAATGATGTTAAATACAAACAGCAGAATAAAAAAACTTTGATAATACATTTCTTGTCTTTATTTCCCAACCAGCCCCCCAATATATGCACATTTGAGCCCAGGCTTGCTATGCTGCCTCCCAGACATGCCATGCTGCCCCCCCACATATGCCACGCTGCCTACCACAGCACTCCACACTGCCTCCCACATATACCACTCCACGCTGCCTCCCACATCTGCCACTCCACGCTGCCTCCCACATATACCACGCTGCCTCCCACATCTGCCACTCCACTCTACCCCCCACATGCCACTGTACCTGATACGCCTTATACCCCCTGAAACACCACTCCATCCTCCCCAGACATGCCACCCTGCCCTCCCCACATGTGCCACGCCATGCTGCCTCCCACATCTGCCACGCCACAATGCCTCCCACATATGCCACGCTGCCTCCCACATCTGCCACTCCACGCTGCCTCCCACATCTGCCACTGTGCCTGATACGCCTTATATCCCCTGATACCCCACTCCATCCTCCCCAGACATGCCACCCTGCCTCCCAGACATGCCACTTCTCTACCCCCAGATATGCCTTATACACCCTGATACACCACTCCGTCCTCCCCAGACATGCCACACTGCCCTCCCCACATATGCCTTATATACTGTATATGCCTTATACCCCCAGATATGTCACTTCACTGCCCCCAGGATTTAGATTCCCCTAAATTAACCCTAAACTCCCCATTAACCATAACTGCCCCTAAATTAACCCTTAACACCCCCTTAACCACAGCATCCCCTAAATTAACCCTAAAGACCCCATCAACCACAGCATCCCCTAAATTAACCCTAAACACACCATTAACCACAACTGCCTCAAATTAACCCCAAACACCCCATTAACCACAGCTGCTCCTAAATTAACCCTAAACACCCTATTAACACAACTGCCCCTAAATTAACCCTAAACACCCCACTAACCATAACTGCCCCTAAATTAACCCCCACCTCCCCTAACTTTCAGTAGCCCAGAATCTTGTAATACCTTTTTTATTGGACTAACAGTATTTAAAATAATAGACGAGCTTTCGGGAGTCCTCCCTTTGTCAAGTCAAAAGCATTTCTGACCAAGCAAGTGAAAAACACAGTTTAAAACAGTTTAAAACTGACCAGTACATGTTCTGATACAGGGTTAAAACAGGGGTTAAAATAACAAGATAGAGAATTTGCAGACAAAAAACTAAGAGGGTCGTAAATATATATATAATGTGTGTGTATATATACACACATACTTACAGTTAGATGAGTGTCACAGCCATGTGGTTCTGGCCTGGAGAAGGAAGGGGCGGGGCCAGTTGTCACAGTGATTACAGGGAGGGGGAGTAAGTAGGAGCTGCTGCTGTGAGACGGTGAGTCAGACTAAACGGATTATATAATGAGGGGGATTTTTCAGAGCGTTTGCTCTGAAAAAACCCTCATTTTATAATCGATAATAATCGATTCAACTAATCGATAATGAAATTCGTTGCCAACGAATTTCATTATCGATTATTATCGATTTTATCGATTAGTTGTTGCAGCCCTATGTAAGAAGAAATAAAAATTGCTAAAAACATATTTAAAAGTTGTTTGTGACTCATAGGCTTAACCAAAAGAAAAACGTTTGCTGGTTTTACTGCCCAAATGTGAGCTTTTTAAGGAAGTATATGCTTTTGTTATTTATTCTGATACCTACTACCAGTTTTACCATATAACTTACCACCGTATTAGTACTAATTTTCACTTATACTCAGGGGATATTGTAGTTTTTATTTATTTTAACAAACCCTTTTTCTATTTTAATATAATACATTTGTTCTATTTTTATGTACCATAGGCTTCATATCATGTCACATGGAGCAAATTTCACCTGGCAATATGTACCTTTTAGTTAACTCTCTCATTTCAACATTTATTTTGCTACATTATAAAAAGGGTCAATTGAAATGTGTTTTCTTATACTACTCAAAAAGTTATATATAAAGTTTCACTTTAACTTGATGCTCTACTTACAGTGCCATGTTTTCCCACCAAGGAATTATCCAGATAGATATATCCACCAAGAATATTCAGCTGAACACGAAGGAGTAAAACAAGCATGCACGTACTGTAAACAGCAACTATGCTTCTGGTGAAACCTGATAGAAAAACAATATTTAAGGAATCATTAAGAATGTTGTTTTTTTATCACATGTTCTGAACACCTGCAAACATTTTTGGTAAAGAAAAAAAGCTCTGTGACGTTTTAACATCACTGCATTATTTTAATAAAAAGGCCTACAGCCTAAGCTTCACCATAGAATAACAGTAAAAAGTAAATTTTCATTAATTCAATTATTTTAATCATCTGCTTTTTCACAAACAAGCAGAATTTTTTCTGATACTTTTAAAGTTCATACACCAATTAGGGATGCACCGATATATAGGTGGCCGAAAATATATCATCCGCAGGGGCCAGGCTGCTTACCTGTGCGTTGGTCGCACAGTGTGCGAACAGCGTCTCTTGTACCGGCCAGGAGAAGCAGGAACCCAGTGGAGTCATGTGAATGCACATTACATGACTCTGCTCCGTTCCTTCTTCCCCTGGTGGCTGGAAAAGAGAAATGCCTCGCGCAGCAACACAGAAGGAAGCAGCAGGTTCCATGCAGAAGTCTGCGAGCGAGAGATCTGCAGTTCAGGTAAGGGGGTGGGTGGTGGTGTATGAGCAAGTATGAATGAATGAGTATATTAATGAGTGAATGAGTGTGTGATAGCATGGATGTGTAAGTGTATGGGGGGGTAGCATGGCATAGGGAGCCTGTAATCACACTCCTATCATGCCCAGGTTCTAGGATGTACTGGCTGCCTGGTCATGATAGGAGTGTGATTTCTGTTAGCAATATATATATATATATATATATATATATATATATATATATATATAATATTGCTGTTGATATATACACACACACACACACACACACACACACGTAGTTACCATCTCTAAGGTCTTCTTTTTAAATAATGCAATGATGCTCCATTAGGGTCAACTTCAGTCTTTAATGACTTTCATCAGGACACGAATGAATATGCAAACAAATCATATATTTATAGTATAAGCCAACTTAAACAATTAACGAATTAACTAAATCAAAAAAGACTTACCACACCTGTCCAGTGAATGTGAAGCTGGATGTCGGCGTGTTGAACTACCCTGTGCACATGTATAAAGCATCATAACATTGCCGACACTCAGAGATACGTCTGAGCATCGGTTATCATAACGAAAAAGGTGTAGTGAACATAGCGATGCAGGATATTAGTTCCGTGCTGTGTTTGAGAATATAATATGGTGAATGGTAATAAAAAAATATAAAAAGGTGATAGTACCTTATAATTCTAATTAAATAGGTAAATACAGTAATTATAAATGATTACATGTGACCAATTTTATAAGTAAATGTGATGTGCAAAATAATAAACACAGCACAATACAAAACCAGTGTGAAAAAATACAGCGTTAAAGCATTCTGATGGCCATTACAAAATTGTCCTGTCGATCTTAATCCGACCATATATATATATATTGTAAACATAATAAAATGTATTCTATTAAAAACATATTTAAACATATTTAAAAAAAAAAACATCCATTGAACCTATTCAGCAGTATTATATTATTCCTACTGTATCATAACACATTATATACCGTATTTACTAGATTAAAAGATGACCCCGATTATAAGACGGCCCCCCAAAATTTGAATATTAATTTAGGAAAAAAAGAAAAAGCCTGAATATAAGACGACCCTATAGAAAAAAGTTTTACCAGTAAATATTAATTCATGTAAACTATGTAAACAATTTTTTTAAAATAAAAGCTGTGATTGAGAAAAATATTTTGTTTTTATTTCCTTTTATTTTCCAACCTGCCCCCCCCAAGTTATGCAAATCTGCCCCCAGGCTTGCCACTCTGCCCCAGAAATGCCTCATACCCCCTAATATGCCACTGTGCCCCATGATATGCCTTTTAACCCTCTATATGCCACTGTGCCTCCAGAAATGCCTTATACCCCATATGCCACTCTGGCATTTAGGGGGTTAAAAGGCATATTATGGGGCAGAGTGGCATATAGGGAGGTATAAGGCATTTCAGGAGGCAGAGGGCATATAGAGGGTTAAAAGGCATTTCTGGAGGCAGAGTGGCATTAAGGGGGTTAAAAGGCATTTCATAGAGCACTCTACCTCCGGAAATAATGCCTTATGCCCCCCATTTAACCCCCCCCCCAAAAAAATTAACGGTGCTTCTGACTCCTGGTAGACGTCTACGCGATTCACGTAGGCAACTTCTGCTGCAGCCGGAAGGAGGTGCGGTTAGCAGCGGGGGTTCTCTGCGTCCATCGCGCAGACTTTCCCTGACTGTCAGAGAGAATTTCCCGCACCGGCTGCAGTGGAAGTTGTCTACGCGAATCGCGCGTAATGGACGTCTACACGCTGCCCCGGCTACACACCGGGTCTGATTATAAGACGAGGGACGAGGGAAAAAACCTTGTCTTATAATCGAGCAAATACGGTATTTTTCATTTTCAAAGCTACAACATTTATAGCTACACTAACATATATAAGGCAAATATTTAAATTTCTTAATCAGTTATTAAAGCCCGTTATGATAATCTCAAGCTTATAACTAAGTACCATCACCACTTTATACCATTTTTATGGTATAAAAAAATTAAATAGTCTCCTAAAGACTATATAGTGGCTCCTCTAACTGTCCATATCATTATCAGTGTCGTCGCAAATCAAGCCATATTTAAAAACATAAATATAACAACCGTTGCCAACACTTCCACAGTTGCCATATTGTTTGTTCTTAGTGCTATAACTCTCAACTGGATCTATTTTAACCAGGAGATCTCATAGATTTTTATTTCTTTTAAACCTCATCATGGGTGTTCTTTGAAATACCGTTGGTAAGGTACTATCTTTAGACAACATGTACTACTGCCTAGATTGTAAGTTCTTGTACAAATCAATCTTGGTTCCTTTACAGTAGTTGCATCCTTAGATTCATGTTTTGCTTTTTCCAAGGCAGCAGATGTTTGTTCTTCAGTGTATCCTCTTCTTAGGAACTTGTTTTGCATTTCTTTCAATTGTATCTGCATATTGTCCTCATCAGAATTATTCCGTATCACTCTTATGAATTGGGAATATGGCAATGATTGTATCAGATGTCTGGGGTGAGCACTGTTGGCGTGCAGGATGGTGTTCCTGGCAGTGGATTTGGTATATAGAGTATAGTTGAGTAGGCCATTATCAACTTATATTTCCAGACTTTATTTGTTCTGATCTGGGACGTCCCCTTTATTGGTGTTGATAATGAATTACCGTATTTGCTCGATTATAAGACGACCCCGATTATAAGACGACCCCCCAAAATCAAAATATTAATTTAGGAAAAAAACAAAAAGCCTGAATATAAGACTACCCTATAGGGAAAAAGTTTTACCAGTAAATATTAATTAATGTAAATTATTTTCATGTTTAATAAAAGCTATGATTGAGAAAAATATATTTTTTAAATTTCCTTTTATTTGCCAACCTGCCCCCCCAGTTATGCCACTCTGCCCCCAGAAATGCTTTATACCCCCCTATTTGCCACTCTGCCCCATGATATGCCTTATACCCCTGTATGCCACTCTGGCATATAGGGGGTTAAAAGGCATATCATGGGGCTGAGTGGCATATAGGGGGGTATAAAGCATTTCTGGAGGTATATAGGCATATCATGGGGCTGAGTGGCATATAGGGGGTTAAAATGCATTTCTGGAGGTCCAGAAATGCATTTTAACCCCCTATATGCCACTCAGCCCCATGATATGCCTTTTAACCCAGCATGTACTGGCTGCCTTGGCTTGATAGGAGTGTGATTGCTGTTAGCAGTTTGATATATATATATATATATCAAACTGCTAACAGCAATCACACTCCTATCAAGCCAAGGCAGCCAGTACATGCTGGAACCTGGGGATGATAGCAGTGGGATTACAGCCTCCATATGCCATGCTACAACCCCCACCCCCCTTACACATCCATGCTATCACACACACACTCACACTCATTCACAAACATTTAAATACTCATTCATTCCCTTAATCACACACACTCCACACATACTCAAAAACCCTCCCCCACCCCCTCACCTGAACTGCAGATCTCCCACTCGCAGACTTCTGCAGGGGCCCGGCTGTAGCAACTTCTCTGGCCCCGCCCTCAGAGGAGGGAGGGGGGAGATAGAGTTCTGTGAGGACGCTGCAAGCTTCCTGCCCTGCTTCTAACAGAAGAGACGCTGCTCGCGACCGGTAAGCAGCATGGCGCCAGCATTTTTTTGGGGTCTGATTAGAAGACGACCCCGATTATAAGACGAGGGGTATTTTTCAGAGCATTTGCTCTGGAAAAAACCTCGTCTTATAATCGAGCAAATACGGTAATGTGTGCCACACATTTCTCAGCTTCCTCTACTGTTCATTGCTGTAAAATCTAAATATCATCAATATAACGAAAATACTTAATGATTTGTTATTTATGTGTGGTCAACCAATGATGTTTCTCAATTTCATATACAAGAGCATTTGCATATATTGGGGCCAAAACTGCTCCCATAGAAGTCCCGGATATTTGCATGTACCAATCAGTTTCAAACCTGAAATAATTCAACTGTAAAGTCAGCATTTATAGTCCCAATGTAACTTCAAGGGGTGGGCCTGTGTACAGATCGGAAAGCATTAACAGCCGGCACATTGCTTCCACGCCTTGCTCATGGGGAATCACAGTATAAAGATTTCTAACCTCAACGGACATTAACACTATGCCCGTCATATTCCCCTTCATTTCCTTCAGCTGTGTTATTAAGGTGCCTGTATCTGTTAGAATTGAAAGTCCAACCATTTGGCTACCGGTTCCAAGATCCTGCCAATGGTCAATACTATTGGACGTCCTGGTGGATGTTGTAAATCCTTGTGTATCTTTGGTAATGTGTACAGGACTGGAGTCCTTGGGTGTGTTGCCAACAGGAAATTACATTCTTCTATTGTAATATAATCCATTTGAAGTCCCAGATTTAGAATTTCTTCCAATTTTTGTCTGACTGTATTTGTTGGATCTCCGGAAATTTTCCTGTATGTACAAATGTCTGCTAATTGTGTTTTAATTTCTTTAGCATATTCCGAATAGTCTTGTATTACAATACCACCACCCTTGTCGGCCGGGCGAATTGCCACAGTGTTGTCTTTGCTTAGTGTCTTCAAAGCATTCTGTTCTTTTCTAGTTAGATTATTAGTATGTTTCTTTTGATGCTGTAAAGTTTTAATTACTTTGGTTTTCACACTATTTAAAAAGGTTTTGATAGATGCTTGGGTGGGGGAGGGTGAAATTTACTTTTCGGTTTACACATAATTGCTTTTTCTAGATTTGGAGGAGTCTCCTCTTTATTGTCTTTATAAAAATCTTTTAGCCGCATATTGCGACCAAACTGATGCAATTCTATGTTCAGTTGAAAGGGATTAGTGGATTTGGATGGTACAAATGAGAGGCCTTTTGCCAACAAATTAATTTCATCATTACTTAAGGCACGGCTAGACAGAGGTGTTACCTCCTCAATGGGGGAGCGACCTTTGCCCCTGGCGTTTGCTTGTCCTCTGGCTCCTCCTCGTACGCCGTTGTCTCTTGCCTGGCTCCTGTTGGTAATACCTTCTGGAGTCTCTTGATTTGGTACCCCTAAAAAAACATTGGTGTTACTGTGTGATGAAATTTCTGCATCAGATGCCGATTCTCCGGAGGTGATGTCAATAGTAGTAACTCTGGGTTTGATTATCTTCTTGTGGGGTCGGAAGGGTCTACCCCTTTCACCAACGAGCCATCTATAGACTCTGTGATCTTGATAGTCAGCCTTTACTTTCTCTGTTTTTTGCCGCTTGAATTTAATTAATTAATTTTTATACCGTGCAGTCTCCTTTGTTTTCTTCAGTATGGTAGTAACTCCTTCTGCTGAAGACAACCCCACAGCATGTTTTTGTTCCAACTCTGCAATTTTTTGTCTTGTTGTGATTAAGTTCGTTTTTACATCTTTAATTATTATCAGCATCAAATCCAGGGAGCACTTATTAAGCACAGCAGTCTAGTCTTTACAGACTTGAGGTTTTATTCTACCAATAGTGGGTATATTGCTTACTCGGAATCCCCTTGGAATTTGTTTAGACTTGTAATAGCCTGAGAGGAATAAACCGTGTAGGTCGAGGTCTATTACTTTTTTTTTCTTCCATCTCAGTAGCTGTCTTTAGTATTGTTATCAGGTAAATCCAAAGAGGTTGTATCCCATAGGATTTCCTGTGCCTCATCGTCTGTGAAACATAATGTGTCTGCCTGGGTTGCTATAGCAGCCCTGCTTATAATATATTCCAGCAGTCAATTCAACAAAAAAATGCATAAATCCAGTAAAGTCCCAATGCTTTAGTTGCCAAATGGGGGTGCTAGTAATAAAAGAAGCTGCCACTTCTTTAATATTATTCAAAGTCCAATAGTATACTACTAGTATCGTAGTACTTACAATCTAGGCAGTAGTACATTAACCAGTAGTATCAAGAGGAATTGTAACATGTTGTCTAAAGATAGTACCTTACCAACGGTATTTCAAAGAACACCCATGATGAGGTTTAAAAGAAATACAAATCTATGAGATCTCCTGGTTAAAATAGATCCAGTTGAGAGTTATAGCACTAACAACAAACAATATGGCAACTGTGGAAGTGTTAGATGTCTGGGTTGCGTGACTTGTAGCCACATGGTCCCAAGTAAATCATTTGCTCATCCACATACTGGAAAAGTATTCCAAATAAGATATAGAACATGCAAGACCAATTTTGTAATCTATAAAATTCAATGGAGCAAAAAATAGGAAGGTAAAAGAAGAACAATAAAAACAGCAATAAAATGTCCGAAAGTAAACTTGGACGAAATAAAATGTCCTAAAATGCACTTGGTGAAATCAAAGTCCTATAAATAGCAGCAGCCCACTCGCCAAGGTTTCCTCTTCTTGGCTTGATAAATAACTTGGAGGTCACAGGAGATATTGGTTGCGCGTAGTGGAGAAGAAAGTCACAGTAATATAATATGTGGCTGGCACCTTGTGGTAAAGAGTTAAGGAATGGGTACTCACATTTTTGGGGGACTTATGCAACTAGTCCCACAATACTTGCATGGGCGATACAATCCTCGCCTGGGGATATCTTTAGCAGCAGTCCTGTATAGTTCTTTAAATCTTTTTAAAGCTTTTAAGGAAGAAGAAGTCTTTAGTTTAAACAGAAATAGTGAAACCAACGAGAATATCTCTAAAACAAACCTCAAACCTAAATCAATATTTTACCCTCAACATTATAAATCCGGCGCTATAGAGACTTTCGAAAAACGTGCCATTAACGATTTAGAAAAAATAAGAAAAAGTAAATACGATTATAACAACTTCACCATAAAAGAGAAAAAAAATACTAAGCGAACTATATAATCATTAAGCCCGCTGATAAAGGTGGGGGGTTGGTAATTTTAAATAAAATACAATACGAAAAAGAAGATTACGGACAACTGAACGATATTAAAGTTTATAAAAAAACTGAAAAGCAACCCAGTTGAACAAATAAAAACAAATTTAAAGAACCTTTTAGAAACTGGATTAGAAAATGTTTTTATTTCTAAAAATGAAGTAAGCTACATAGCCAACCCCAACCCTGTAACCCCTGTAATCTATTTTTTTACCCCAAATCCATAAAGATGAGAAAACCCCCCTCTGGGCGCCCCATTGCATCAGGAGTAAATTCTATCCTTTCAAACCTATCAGAATTCATAGATATTATTCTCCAACCAGTCGTAAAAAAGTGTCACGATCCGTATGCGAGCTGGTAAGCGAAAGGTTCCTAATCGCAAAAAACACCAATCCACACAGGACAAAAATCCAGGCGAGGTACAATAGGGCACGAGCGGAGGCAGAGTCGAAAAAACAAGCAAGGGTTAAAGGCAGGCAGCAAATTGTCAATGGTCGGTAAGCGAGAATAGGGTCTGGTACACAAAGGGTCAAAACACAGAGAATGCTTCAGTATAGGAATCTAACTTCAACTGATACTTCAGCAAAGGATACTGGGACTGAAGCGTCTAAATACGTTCAAATTTGGCGCCAAGATGACGTCAGCATATGAAACTTGTTGCTATGCCAACGGTGGAGCGTGTCCTACGTTTCACTTGATTCTGCCGTAGTGATGTCCGGATCATGAACGAATCGTTCATTTGATCCGGTTCTTTTTAGTGATCTGGATGAGTCGGTTCACTAGACTGAACGATTCGTTTGTAGCGGTTCAGTCTGTGAATCATCATGCAGCTGTAACCTGATCCTAGAGCTGTGAGTCATCTGCAGAGCACTCTGGGGTCAGGTTACAGCTCATTAATTCTCACAGGAACGATGACTCATAGAGTCAGAGAGTCGTTCAAAGAGTCGAATGAACCGAAGAGTCGAATGAACCGAAGAGTCGAATGAACTGAAGAGTCGAATGATTCGAATCTTACAGGGATCCGGATCTTACAAGGATCCGAATCTTACAGAGATTCGAATCATTCAGAGAATATCACTGATACCATACTTTTATAAATAAATACATTAATAATGTTCACACTGCCCCCAGGATTTAGATTCCCCTGAGTTTGCCCCCCTTTACCTATAACTGCACCTACAGTTAACTTTATTAAATTAATTAAATTAACCATCAGTCATCAGCATAAAATTAACCCTTATACCCCATCAACCATAACTGCCCCTGAAATTAACCGTAAAGATCCCATTAACCATAACGGCCCCTGAAATTAACCCTAAAGACCCCATTAACCATAACGGCCCCTGAAATTAACCCTAAATACTCCATTAACCATAACTGCCCCTAAATTAATTGCATGTACTCCAGATAAATTACCTAATAAATTGGTATGGTTGATGGGGTCTTTAGTGTTAATTTGGGGGCAGTTATGCTTAATGGGGTGTTTAAGGATAATTTAGGGGCAGTTATGCTTAATGGGGTCTTTAGTGTTAATTTAGGGGCAGTTATGCTTAATGAGGTGTTTAGGGTTAATTTGGGGGCAGTTATGCTTAATGGGTCTTTAGTGTTAATTTAGGGGCAGTTATGCTTAATGAAGTGTTTAGGGTTAATTTGGGGGCAGTTATGCTTAATGGGGTCTTTAGTGTTAATTTAGGGGCATTTATGCTTAATGAGGTGTTTAGGGTTAATTTGGGGGCAGTTATGCTTAATGGGGTGTTTAGGGTTAATTTGGGGGCAGTTATGCTTAATGGGGTCTTTAGTGTTAATTTGGGGGCAGTTATGCTTAATGGGGTCTTTAGTGTTAATTTGGGGGCAGTTATGCTTAATGGGGTGTTTAGGGTTAATTTGGGGCAGTTATGCTTAATGGGGTGTTTAGGGTTAATTTGGGGGCAGTTATGCTTAACGGGGTGTTTAGGGTTAATTTAGGGGCAGTTATGCTTAATGGGGTGTTTAGGGTTAATTTGGGGGCAGTTATGCTTAATGGGGTGTTAAGGGTTAATTTTAGGGGCAGTCATGGTTGATGGGGTGTTTAGGGTTAATTTAATTAATTTAATAAAGTTAGCTTAAGGTGCAGTTGCAGGTAAAGGGGAATGTAAATCCTGGGGGCAGTGATTATTAATGTATTTATTTATAACAGTATGGTGACATTCTCTTAATGATTAGAATGCCAATGAAGGCAGAGAGTCGTTCAAAGATCCGGATCTTACAATGATCCGGATCTTACAATGATCCGGATCTTACAATGATCCGGATCTTACAGTGATCCGGATCTTACAGTGATCCGGATCACTGTAAGATTCGGATCCCTGTAAGATCCGAATCTTTGAACGACTCTCTGCCTTCATTGACATCCCTGGAGGCAGGGGGGAGGATTCATAATGAAAGGGGCGGGGCCAATCGTTAGTGTGCCTGCACGGAGTTACTGGAAAACAGTAACTCCGTGCAGACACACTGAGTGATCCGAAGATCCGGATCATGAATCGGATCATTTCAGTGAACGAATCGAAATGATCCGAACTTCCCATCACTATTCTGCCGGCAGCTAGAGAGAGACGCGTCTCCCTGGCAACGGAGCGAGCGCCCCCTCCCTCCTGTTAACCTCCGGCTGCAGCTGCGTGGGAGTGTAGCTGGAGAGGCCCTGCTTGCTGCTGTGTCAGTAAGCCGGGAAGGAGCAGAGACGTCAGCGTGGGAACGATGGCGGGGGTAAGTACTTGATTAATGACAAAAAGACAAAAGCATATCTGAAAGACACGATTAATTTACTGCAAATATTAGACAATTTTATGTGGGAACCCCTTTTTATTTTGGTCACGTGTGACGTACAATCTTTATACACTATTATCCGTAACGATTTAGGTTGTCAAGCTGTAAAAAACATAATTGAAACAAATGAGGATTTTTCTGCTAATTTTATAGATTTTATTACTGAAGCTATTTTATTAATTTTAGAAAATAACTATTTTTGGTTTGATGATTCCTTTTATCTGCAACTTACAGGCACTGCTATGGGAACCAAGTTTGCACCAAGTTATGTCAATCTATTCATGGCGAACTGGGAAAATGAGATGATCTGGACTAATAACCAGTGGAGTGCAAACTTGGTTACCTATAGCAGGTATATAGACGATATATTTTTTTTATCTGGGATGGAACCAAACCTGATTTAAATGATTTTTTAAAAAATTTAAATACTAATAATAGGGTGTCACCTACAGCGAGGTAGGAGACAGTGGTCCAGGTAGGACACAAGGTACGGATAAGTACAAGCCGAGGTCGGGGTACCAGAGATCACGAAATATGAATGACAAGCCGAGGTCAGGAATACAGAGGTCAGGAGAAACGAACAACAAGCCGGGGTCAATAACAGAAAACACGAACCAGAACGCGCACTAAGGAGTAACACTATAGGAATAGGTACGACCATCAGAGGGCAAGGTCTGAATGTCCACTGGGAGTTTATAAAGGATGAGGAAGTGACTAGGCACCAATTGGAGCTATTGGCGCCAAAATTTGAACAGGCTGATGTCACTTCCTGTTTGGTGGAATCCAGCAGCCATCTTGAGTGTGGCTAGACCGTAGCCTATAAGTATAGGTGCCTGCGGTTCTGGGTCTAACCACCAGAGGGCGTGTGGGGGTAGATGGAGGTCTTCCTCTCCTCCGTGGAGGTTGCTGTGGCTGGTGGCTAGCAGAAAGGGGTCTCCCTCTCCTCTGTGGAGGCTGCTGTGGCTGCATTTTTATAAAAATATAAATAATTAGTTTTTTACTGACTATTCAAAATTAAGTTTTTTTTTACGATGGACATCATATGTCAGATGTGTATATACTTTGTAAATTACTTTATTTCCTGTTATTTTTATTGTACCTGATATTTTTAAACATGTAAATTTTTACTGATGATGTCATCAGCCACACCCCTTACTTATGATGTCATTTTGGCACAATTTTACACAGTTTGAATTTACTATATAAGGATTTCAGTGCCAGGAGCTCTTTTAGACACTCTGAGGAAGCCTATTTAGTAGGTGAAACACGTACGTGCTATTTTTATTGACCTTTTAATGGTTTTTAACCAGAAAGCTGAAAATAAATGTTTTTTTAAAAAACCATTCTTTTCTGCTCATGGTATCCTTTTAATGTTTTAAACACGCAAGTTTATATGTTTATCATTCCACCTACGCCAGAAGGTGTGAGCAATCCATTTATTGCTCACCATATTGTGAGTATATAGTGAACTGTTTTTATTTGTTTTATTCATTTTACATATACAGACAGCACTATGCCTATTTCTGTTTACCTTTTTATGTTTACCTTATCCTGAGATCCAAAAAAAGAACTAGGACTGCTGCTAAAGATATCCCCAGGCGAGGATTGTATCGCCCATGCAAGTATTGTGGGACTAATTGCTTAAGTCCCAGAAAAACGTGAGTACCCATTCCTTAACTCTTTACCACACGGTGCAAGCCACACATTATATTACTGTGACTTTCTTCTCCTCTACGCGCAACCAATATCTCCTGTGACCTCCTATAAAATTCAATGGCCCTGTGGTTTGGCATACATAGGGAAGACAGAATGCACTTTGGGAGAGAGAATTAGGGGCCACCATTCCAGTATACGGGTGGTTTACAGAGATGGGAATTCAGATAAGCCGGTGGCGAAACACTTCCTTCATAATCAACACCCATTATCATCTTTGCACTTCATAGGGATTGACCATGTTCCGGAATCTAGAAGAGGGGGAGATAGAGGCAAAATATTACTGCAACGAGAGACATTTTGGATCTTTCATTTGCAAACCATGGCACCTGCCGGTTTAAATGAGAAATTTACGTTCTCTTCTTTTCTTTAGGAAGCATTGAACATTACCTTGCAATCCTTTAACCCCTACAACGGTTGTTATATTTATGTTTTTAAATATGGCTGGATTTGCGACGACACTGATAATGATATGGACAGTTAGAGGAGCCACTATATAGTCCTTAGGAGACTATTTAAAGTTTTAGACACTTTTGTTATATAAAAATGGTATAAAGTGGTGATGGTACTTAGTTATAAACTTGAGATTATCATAACAGGCTTTAATAACTGATTAAGAAATTTAAATATTTGCCTTATATATGTTAGTGTAGCTTTAAATGTTGCAGCTTTGAAAATGAAAAAAATATATATAATGCGTTATTATGATACAATAGGAATAATATACTACTACTGAATAGGTAACTTTGTTTATATATTCAGCAGTCCAATGGATGTTTTTAAAAAAATATGTTTAAATATGTTAGAATATGTTTTTAATACTTAGAATACAGTTTATTATGTCTACAATATATATATGGTCGGATTAAGATCGACTGGACAATTTTGTAATTATAATGATGGCCATCAGAATGCTTTAACACTATTTTTTCACACTGGTTTTGTATTTTGCTGTGTTTATTATTTTGCACATCACATTTACTTATAAAATTGGTCACATGTAATCATTTATAATTACTGTATTTACCTATTTAATATTTAGGATCATAAGGTGCTATCACCTTTTTATATTTTTTTTATTATCATTTACCATATTATATTTTTCAAACACGGCACAGAACTAATATCCTGCATCACTATGTTCACTACACTTTTGGATTCACGCGTCGTTATGATAACCGATGCTCAGAAGTGTCGACAATGTTATGACGCTTTATACATGCGCACAGAGTAGTTCAACATGCCGACATCCAAGCTACACATTCACTGCACAGGTGTGGTAAGTCTTGTTTCATTTAGTTAATTAGTGAATTGTTTAAATTGGCTTATACTATAAATGTATCATTTGTTTGCATATTCATTTGTGTCCTGATGAAAGTCATTAAAGACTGAAACGTTGACCCTAATGGAGCATCATTGCATTATTTAAAAGAAAGACCTGCGTGCTGGTAACTACTGGTGTGTTTTTGTATGTTACCAAGCACCAGGTTGCAAGAAATTGGTTGGTGTGCAGTAGTATACTATTGGACTTTGTGTGTGTGTGTATATATATATATATATATATATATATATATATATATAATTGTTAACCAGTACATGCTAGAACCTGGGCATGATAGGAGTGTGAATGCTGTTAACATTATTTATAGTTATATATATCTAGTAATATACATATATATATATATATATATATATATATATATATATATATAGTAATATATATCTAGTAACATATATATATTGTTATTTACATTTTTTGTTTTACTTGTCCTTTTTCGAAACACAAAGTTATCACTACATGTGGCAGTTCTGTGTCCCTGACAGGCTTACCAAACAGAATGCATATTATACTAACGTGTGAGTACTTCAAAATAGTTACCTTCGGTAATAGCTCCACGCCCAACAATTCAAACCATTGTTTGACTGCTTTAAGAAACAAATGAGGGGCAGGAAAGCACACCTTTGAAATCAACAGAAGTTTCTTTCTGTGCATTCACATGGTGTGGTGGTCCCATCAGATCCTCTTGCAAGATCCAGTACTTGAGTTGACTAGCGGTGAGTATATCACATGCCGCCAGAAGAGGTTGTACACATCTCCTTCATAGAAAATACCTGGGGGGCAGGCAGATGCATAAGATGGGATTGTAAAGATCTCTCCATACATGTGGTCTCTGAAAAACTTAAAGTGCATTTAATGGCTGGAGTGTCCACTTAAACAAAATGCTGTACATAAAGGACACTCTAGCCATCATATATACTTTAATGCATATGACACCTGTGTGGTCCATTTCACTTGGTGGCCTTTTGTAAATTCAGAGAGGTATTCTACAGAATCCCTTCAAATGCATTTGCCTCTTTTACCACCATCCAGCTCTTTTGCTTGCAGGATTTGTGTTAAGCATAACACATCCCCTGCTACCTGTACCCACGTGGCACTGTCTGTTAGCTTCATCACTCCCATTGAAATCAAGCTTTAAGCAGCCAATCAGTTAAGAGAAAATGGGACTATGTAGGGAGTGTTTTGCTGCAGTTTCTTATTAACCCCTTAGGGACCAGGCTATTTATTTTTTATACCCTTTATGACCAATGCTGTGTTAACACTTTTGCAGTGCTCATGTTTAGCTGTTAATTTTTTCCTCACCTATTTAGTGTATCCACACATGTTATATATTGTTTTTTTCAGGACAGGAAGGGCTTTCTTCAGATACCATTTATTGATCATATCATCAATTTTTCTATAAAAATAAATAATAAAATATGATGAAAACTTGAAAAAAGCTGTTTTTCTCATTTTTATTTGAAAAATCTTCAGCTCATCTACAAGTGCAATGAAAAAACCTGCAAAATAGATTTTGCTATTTGTCCTGAGTTTAGAAATACTCAATGTTTATACTTTTTTTTTTTTTTTTTTTGCAAGTTATAGGGCAATAAGTACAAGTAGCGTTTTTCTATTTTAAAGCCATTTTTTTAAAATCTGCTCATTCTGCCCCATGTTCTATTTGGGACATCTTTGAAGCTGGCCACTCCAATTTACCCCATCAAACCATATATTTATGAAAACTAGACACCCCAGGATATTTCAAATGGTGGTATTTAACCCCTTTCCATGCACTAATTTTATCACCAGCCTCTGCCAAAATGATGTGATGGTATTTTTTAGTGTTTTTTCACGGTGTGAATTTACAGCTCCTGGTATATGTCACTGTCAAACAACACCCCAATATGTGTTCAGCAACATCTCTTGAGTATAGTGATACCAGGTGTCTGGGCAGACCAGAAAACCCACCCCAAGCACCTCGAGCCTTTAATCGCTCCTACATGCAGCTTCAGTGAAGGGAGCTGATTTTTGCTTGGATCCTCACCTGCCACAACATTCCCCTGCTGCCCGATCATTCCATGAGATCGACAGTACAGCGTTAACTACTTAAATACTGCTAAGTAAAGGGCTATCGCTATCCAGTACCAAAATAACCAGGCAAGACTAGTCTTTAGGTACAACAAAAGGAATAACTGATTTATTTTAGACACAGACGGCTCGATATATCCAGCAAAACACACATTAACATAAAACAAGATACTAGGATAGAAACCACCCCCTAAATCTGCATCCCAGAGACAACAGGAGCAGTAAAGGAATTAACAATACAAAAGGAATAACTGGCACCACTAAGTCTGGGAGATAAAGAGCACACATTATCTTTATTACATTATCTCTCAGACCTTAGTGTGCCGTGTGCAAACTTTTACAAAAAAAGGCAATAATATAATTTTTTATTAATAACGCAATAAAGAGTTTCATGTCACTGGGTAACATTAACTGAGGGGTACAATCCATGAAACTAGCGACATCCTAGAGTCCAGCAAAGTCCTGGGACCCTAGGAACTGTCACACTGCCCCCCTTGTGTATTGATGCTGCCAGCAGTATGGGGTCTGCACATCACTTACAGCCACCCTGTGCCATGCCCCCCCTTACACATCCATGCTATCACACACACACACTCATTCATTCATATACTCACAGATTCATTCCCTTAATCACACATACTCATTAATACACCCTCCCCCTTACCTGCACTGCAGCTCTCTGTGCCGCTCGCAGACTTCCACAGGGAACGCTGCTTCCCTCTGCGTTGTTCGCATTCAGTGCGAGCAACTTCTCTTGTACTGTAGAGAGGAAGCAGGAATTGAGCAGAGTCGTGTGTGTGACGTAAATTCACGTGACTCTGCTGAGTTCCGCTTCCCCATGCGCAAAAAAAAAACCTTAATCATTTAATAGCAGGCATAAACTGCTTGTATCCTCTGGCTGGTGTGTGCGTGTATATTTCCCTGTGGAAAAGTATAAGCTATTTCTAATAACAGTTACATAACAGTGAAAAAAAGTATGAAACTTGGTCTGGCTTCTCCAAACACCTAAAGGGTTAAACTTCACAATTTACTTACTCAGAATTTTCAGATCCTCCCATATTTCAATTTTGTTTGCAGGCCTGTAAAACACAATTTATTATATAAGTAGCATTTAGTAAAAAAAACAAAAAACAAAAAAACAATAGGAAATCACACTGTCAGGCATCACCTAGAGTCCCACAGACCGCAAGGCGTGGCCGCCCCTTTAAGAGGCCCAGCTGGACTTAAAATCACTATCATCACCTAGTTCTGTTCTGGACTGAACCCCTCCTCTCTCACCTGGCCTCATCATCAGGCTTTAAAAGATCAACCTCACCTCCAGCCCAGGATCTGGTTGTTGTTTTTGCTTCTGGATGCGCTGTGAGTATTTGCCTGATTTCCTGGACTTTGACCTCTGCTCTGATACCTCGTTTCTGAACCTACACCGCCTGACTGTGACCTTGGAACTGCTTTTGACTATGCTATTTGCCTTTGCCCCTTATACTGGAACTGTGACCTCGTTTATGAACCTATGCTGCCTGCCTTTGACCTTGGAACTGCTTTTGACTACGCTACTTGCCTTTGCCCTTTGTACTGGAACTGTGATTTCGTTTATGAATCTACACTGACTGCCTTTGTCCTTGGCACTGTTTAATTAACTACACTGCCGTCTTTCGTTGGGACTGTATGTTTTATTATTGGTTGCAC
Source organism: Spea bombifrons (assembly GCF_027358695.1). Lineage (NCBI taxonomy): Eukaryota > Metazoa > Chordata > Amphibia > Anura > Pelobatidae > Spea > Spea bombifrons. The sequence goes on from NC_071089.1 coordinate 42,046,525, forward strand.
ATTAAAACACCTCGCTTACCAAATCTGCGCTACGCTCCGTCCCTGTTTCTGACATAACAACCAGATCATATCATGGAGCCTGCAGAGATGGTAGGAGTTTTGTCTACCCTCACCCAACAAGTAACCCTCTTGTCCCAGACGGTGCATGGCTATGCTGAATTAAAGGAGAAATTACATCAAGCCCCGGAACCTGTATATCCGGAACCTAAAGTCCCGTTACCTGACTTTTTCACAGGAGATCACCTCCAGTTCAGAAGTTTTATTAACTCATGTCGTCTGCTTTTTTCTCTGAAGCCCAGGACCTATGCTACAGAGTATGTAAAGGTCCGCACTGTGATTGCTCTGCTCAGAGGGGAACCTATGTCTTGGGCCCACAATCTGTTAGAGACCAACAATCCGGCACTTACTGACTTGTCCTCTTTTCTGGCTGCTTTTGCAACACTTTATGAGGACCCCAACGAGCTTCCACAGCTGTATCAGCAATCTGGGCACTAAAGCAGCGCAAACGTGATGTGGAGGAATACACTGCAGAGTTTCGACGCTGGGCAGGAGAGACTGGCTGGAATGACCCTGCACTGAAATTCCATTACCGCCAAGGACTTTCCACTCA